>NC_139484.1:18541036-18557267 GCF_008360975.1 Lichenostomus cassidix
TCTAACCAGTGACTATGACATTTAATAATGTCATCATGTAGAATCCTATTGAACATGTGGCCCTCTTGAAATAATGTTTACTTGAAGTTTTGCACTTCCTCCTTTTATATGGGTATTGCTCTAGCAATTTCTCATCCCTGCACCAACATTTATGCAGAACCTGTGGGAGCAGAAATCACAGAAACACAGGCATGGGCGAGTTTGCATTTTTAACATCCAGTGTCTCTTCACAGCAAGTGTAGCTCTAAGTCTCTTAATGAATAGGCTTGACTGCAGTATACTTTAAACATCACTATTTTCTAATCACCTTCTCAGACCTCATAATGGAGCTGCATTGCTAAAAGACAATGCAGGATGCTTAAAAAAAATCAAAATACATCAGTGTGAACTTCTTAAAATAGCAGGACACAGCATATACAAACATGCTATTGTTCTACACTGAAAAAGAAAACCACACAAAGGGTATGGGGCCATTGTTTTTTTCAAATAAAAGATGCATTTTAGATATTCATAAAAAACTCTGACTTTTCCATGAACTGCTGGTGGTAAAACCAGCTGTTAGAACCGTAGTACTAACAGTGTATTAAAGAAAACTTTCACTGCACATCTAGTATTTCAAAATAGGGCAAACAGGGAACCAAACCCTTCTTTTATTGGCAGGTAAGACAATGAATCTTATCTCTGAATGTGTCTGAAGCCTCTCTTGTGTGTACTATTACCTGCTGTTGAATGAAAGATTCTTGGACTACATTTGATTCCATTATGCATTGAACATGACCCCCAGACACACACACCTTCACTAATGGAAGAACTGTTTAATTCAGAATTTGTCCTAATGCCACTGCCTAATACTAAGGTGACATGCTCCCAAAAAAATTGTTTTTACAGGCAGCATCAGAAACAGGGCAAGAGAATCTTAAGAAGCACTGAAAAATACAGTTTTCCTTAACACTGTTTTCTGCCTTCAAACAGAATGGCACCTAAGTTCAAAAAGGACATCTTTTCCTTTGTTATCTTTAAAATCACTCTTAAAAATATTTCCCATACAAATGATTAGGTTCCATCCAGCTGCAAGATGAATCACTAGCAAAAATCAAAATCACTCAATTTTTTGAACGGCTGAACCATGAAACAACTTTCTAGCAAAGCATGACGTCAACACGAGCACTGCCACTATGAGGTCATTAGCTCAGTGCCATTAAATAAGCACTGACCTTACATTTCACACCAGTAAAGCCTTAAAATAGCACTGCTGCAGTCAGCGTATTTCAGGCAGCTTTGTTTAGCAAAACTAAACTTCACTGATGACTGAACTAGTGCTGAATGCCCTTTAAATGTAACTGTTGCCAAAAGCAGATCACACATAGTATTGTTTTAGAGACAATAGTTAAAACCTGTTCTCTGTCCTTTTACAATCCACTGTAACATCAGGAGGAGGAAGCTCCCACCAGTAAAAGATTCAGCATTACCATTCTCATTGCTTTTATGACTGACAGAACTTCATTTGTGAAATGGTGGGCAATTGTTCTCAAAATGATACTAAAGATACAACACATGAAGCATCTGCAACTTCAGTGAGAAATTAGTTCAAGTATTGTCTAATCCATACTCCAAAGAGAAAAATAAGTGAGCAGAGTGACAACTGAGACTGTACCACGTTGTCCTATCACCATATAAACACAATGCATCATCACTGTAACCTAAGAATTTGTGTTAGAACTAAATGGGCTCACAAAACTGCTTCTTTCTCTCTGGTACGTGCTATGACACATTTTTAATCACCTAAATTATGAATTATGGGTTGGATTTTTTTCTTCAAGTGGACCTCCCACTAAAAGATGTCAATGAGAGCCATTGAATTTGTTCTTACTCAGTGTAAAATGCCAGTTGTAATTTATTGCACACCTTCCAGAACCTGTCCTGAAAAAAAGACACTCTGTGTCCTTGCACCTTACTGCACTTTTAAGAGGGCCATTTAAGTGCCTCAAACCTTAAAACCAAAATAAAATCAGTGAGTTGGTGCTGTTTTGGGAGGAAATGAGATGAGTGTAAAAGAATTAACAACCTCCACAGCTAGCAAACTGAAGCACAGGGATATCAGAAGAGTCCCCTAATTTCTAAGTACCTAGTTCAAACCAGGCCTAGGGCCTGAATTTTTTCAGTGGTATTAGGGCATCTGCAATTCTCTTTGGCTTCAGATGGAGCTTTAACTGCCCACCAGTTCCACAAATCAGGCCCTTGTTTCAAGCTGAATACCTGGAAAACGAAGCACAGACAATTAGCTGGTCACTAATGGAAACAGAGTGAACTGACTTATTTAACATCACAGAGAAATTCTGTGAAGCTTTTAGTTTCAAGACACAATTCCCCAGATTACAGCCCACTACCACAAGGCCATCTTCTCTTCCCCAGGTCTGTGCCTCATTTGTGACTGACTTTGCTAATTTCCACAGTGAATAAAAAAAGTGTCCTACAGACAATAGCCTAATTAGCCATGTATTTCTTGCACTGAATACTTTATAATGGTGGTTATGTAGTACAGTCCTACTTAAAAAACCCCAAATGCTCAAAACAAATCAGATGAAAGATGAAGACTTGTTCCTGAAAGCTACTCTAACTCTTATCTTTGAGGTACAAGATGGTAATGAGCTGTGTGAAGCAGGTGAAGCTATTTGCTCTCCTTGGTGGAAGAGGCTGAATTGAAACCCTCTGCTGTCCAGCCTCCTGACCAACACAGCTTCCAAAAAGCTGAATGTATTTTCATGCATGTCATGTTCTCAATCCACAGACATTTAGGAGAACATGGCAACATCCATGCTGTCTTGCAGCAGAAAAAACACTTGAAAAATTAAACACTAATTAAAGAAAAAAATCCAAAAAAAGGCGCTGGTAGAACCTTCATTTATTGTTTGCATATAAAAAGTAGTCAGGAGATAAGAGGCCCAAAAATATTCACTGCATCTTCTCACACCAACTTCCTGTCAAGATTCTGCCCCAAACTTACATCCGGAACTGGCAAATGCTTGAGGCCCCGAAGTGGCACAGGGTGCTGAAGCTGTTCCTGCTCCTTGCACAGCACAGAGACACAGCTGAGACCCAGAGGGACACAACAAGTCACTGCTGCAGCCAAAGGTGTTCTGAGCTGACTGCTGGCTCTGTGTGACACAAACACTCCAACACAGGTAACAGCTCCACATACACTGAAACCTTACCATGATTCCTTTTAAAAATTGTTTCTTAACACCTTTTGCTAGAAAGATGCTAAGTGTTTTCCAAGTTTTTAGTACGGAATAGTCAGAACAGCTAATTAAGTTGTAAGAGGAGACATATATTCAGTTTTCTCTCCGAAAAGGTAAACCTGTGTGCAATTCCTATGTGGCTGTTGTACAACCTGAAGGGAACCAAACCCAAGAAAACCCAAAATACGAGTATACTGGAGAACCAAGACACGGTCCACTCTGGAGCCGCAGCTCTTATTGCAAACTGTTCCAGAGGGGTAATTCACAGTGACAGAAGAGAAGCCAGCCCAGCCAGTCTCGGCCTCGGGCCTGAGATGTGCTGATGCTAATCGGGGCTAAGCCTCGTCTGTATGGCTGCGTCTGCACTGATGCTGAGGGGAGGAGGGGGAATGCCAGCGACGAGCCGGGTCGGCCCTGGGAAATCCCCTCTGGCGCCGGGGGAGGCAAACCCACTGCTGCCCAGCGCCTGACGCCAGTCATGCCCGGGCGGGGAAGCCACTGCCCCGAGCGCTGCTCCGGGCGCACACTCCGGCCTCCTTCCCCGCCGGAGCCCGGGCAGCCCTGGGGCCTGTCCCGCTCGCCTCAGCCCGCAGCCCCCCGGGAGTTCCCCCTGCCCGCCCTCTGCGGCCCCGCCGGGCTCGTCCCCACGGAGCGGAGAGGGGAGAGGGCCGGGCTTCACCTCGGGCCGTCTCGGTCGGGTAGAGCTTCTGCGCCTTGCCCAGGAACCGGAGGGCGCGGTCGCGGTTCCCGGCCTCCAGCGCCTCCCGCGCGATCCCGATGCACTTCTCGGCCTCGTCCCGGTTCCCCTCCATGGGCTTCTCCTTCCGCCGCCTCCGCCCGCCGCAGCGCAGAGAGAAGGGGCCCGAAGCCAGAGCGGAGGCGGGCGGGGCGGAGGGGCCGAGAGCGGCGCGGGCGGTCAGGCGGGGCTGCGCTCGCTCGCTCGCTCACTCCGCAGCGCTCATGCCGCCGCTGCCCCGCCGCTGCCGCAGCCCCAGCGCGGCGCTCGCCCCGGCACGGCACAGCTCAGACCGGCCGCCCCTTCCGGGCCGCGCCGCGCATGCGCCGCCCCGCCCGCCCGGGCTCCGCGCTGCCGGCCGGAGCGGCTGAGGGCCGGGAGAGCCGGGATGGTTCCGCCCGGGAGCGCAGAGCGCCGCACAGCCCCGGGAGAGCCGGGATGGTTCCGCCCGGGAGCGCAGAGCGCCGCACAGCCCCGGGAGAGCCGGGATGGTTCCGCCCGGGAGCGCAGAGCGCCGCACAGCCCCGGGAGAGCCGGGATGGTTCCGCCCGGGAGCGCAGAGCGCCGCACAGCCCCGGGAGAGCCGGGATCGCTCCGCCCGGGAGCGCAGAGCGCCCGCAGGGCCCCGGGAGAGCCGGCTGCCGTGGAAAAGTACGGCGCGCCGTGCCGCAACGCTGCGGCCAGCCCCGCGCGGACCCCGCCGCTTCCCTCCCGTGCCCGCACCGTGCCTTCAGGTACTCATTAGCAGCTCGGAACGGCGCGCTGTAATTAGGGACATCAATTACAGCCGGCAAGGAAGCGCGGGGGCTGTGAGGGAAGCACCGCAGCGCCAGAGCGCAGCTAACACAGGCTGACCAGCGCCGCCAATGTAGGTCAGCACCTTCCAGCTAGTGCTGCAGCAGATTAGCGCCAGAAGGCTTAGGGAAATACAAGAGCCTGCTCGCAGCAGGAGGATTGCACTCGTGGAGGCAGTTCTGGAAGGCACAGAGCCTACTGCCCCCCAGCCACACACCGTAACTACTCCCTTGTGCCTCAAGGAAAGGTTTCCCTTACCACAGCTGAAGGAGGTGTATCTAGGAGCCCCTGTAACCCACTCCTGAGGATTCTGCTGCCTGGCACAATTTACAGGCTGCAGCAGTACAGCCCCTGCTTTCATAGACATCTGTCCACAGAGCTTCTACAAGCTGAAACACTATGAGGGGCCAGGCCCTAACATGAAATGAAGCATGGACAACATCCCTTCAGCTCACTTCACCCTCCCTGACAGACCCTTTCACTCTGTGAAGGCTGACATTGAGTGAAACGGGCCTTAAATAGCATCAGCTTTTTACCTGCCCTCCTAAAGACAACTTCAGCACATAACATAGGAGGTTCAGTTAGGAAGAATGTAACTTCACAGGATAAAGCCCTGTGCCCTTTCACTACACTAAGTGCAGTATTCTCAGGCTGTATTTTAACATGCCCCAAGCCCCAGAGGAAGGGTTGTCAGCTACATGCTCTTGGAACAACTTCAAGAGCTGCACAGTGGAGACCATGTATTTTCCAATCAATGAGAAAGAGACAAATCAGTCTGGACATAACATTTATTGAGTATTTCCACTCTAGAAGATGAAAAGTCTGTACAAAACCAAACATTTCCTTTACTTAAACCAATCTAAAAACAGTCAGCTCAATTAAAACCTACTACAAACACAATAGCTTCTTTGAAGCCATGGTAACACTTAAATACGGTTAAGACTTCAATGCAGAAATTTGGTTTGTTAGAAAGCTCAAGGGAGCTTTAGCTTCTCAAAGTTAAAAAAAGGCAAAATTGTGTTTCACAGATACAGTCCACTGGAATCACCAACACTGGACAAATTAAGTACTTCGAGTCCTGAGATAACAAGGAATCCTGGTATCCTTTAGACAGTCTTCTGTTGTCCTTTCTTGCCAATCAGAGACTTGTGGATATGTGGTATTACACCTAAGAAAGAACAACAATTAAGACCATGCTATTTCTCTTCATCCTAAACTTCATACTTCAAATAAAACGACAGCACTAGGGAACTCTGAAACAGCTCATGCCACCCAAGTACCCACAAACAGCAAGCAATTGACATACCACCACCAGCAATTGTTGCCTTGATCAGAGAATCCAGCTCTTCATCTCCTCTAATGGCAAGCTGCAAGTGACGGGGAGTGATACGTTTCACCTTCAAGTCTTTGGATGCATTTCCTGCCAGCTCAAGGACCTGAGACAAGACCATTTAAAAACAGTTACACAATCAAGTGAGACCAACTGCACAGTCTTAGCTATTTAATTCTCTGTTCCAAATAGTGTCACTGTTATTGACACCAAGACAGCAATAAATGCCTCTTTTGAAAGGGTTCCTCCTTTGTAGCTCTGCATTTAGCTTTCCTTAGAACAAACTGAGTGTTTTACAGCAGATATGGTATGCTATAATAGCCCATTTTACAAGTTATTTCACACCCTGCATTTTCCCCTATAAGTCACAGTGCAGGATTTGCACAAAGTGCACAAGATTGATATTTCATGGTCTTCTGATGATGCATGCACTTAACACTGTCTCAAAACCAATGAAGAGTGCCCAATCCAAACTGGCAAATACAGCAGGCTCTGGTCATTATGCCATTTGGGAGTTAATGACCAAGTTAACTCGCTTGCAGCCCCTGCAGGAGTTTTACCTCAGCTGTCAGGTACTCCAGGATTGCAGCACTGTACACAGCAGCTGTGGCTCCTACACGCCCATGGCTGGTTGTCCTAGACTTCAGGTGCCTGTGGATGCGGCCAACAGGGAACTGCAAAATAACAGAGGTGTCAACAGGCTGTGACAACAGAAAGCCTCTGCCTAAAGCCGCATCCTGGGCAGCAGAACCATGGCGGCAGGATTACAGGCAGCATTTCAAAACTTAGGAATCCAGTTCGGATGCTGCATGCCACACTCACATCAGCAACTTCACAATTCCCCGCACAAGCAGTAGTAGCAATGGCCATAAGAGAATTATTTCCCCTCTCGCACAGATATGCAAAAGTCTTAAACCAGCCGGGTATGCTGACGTCTTACGGTTCTTACAGCATTCCAGACAACAGGCAGACAGCAGGCTCTGAAGGTCTCACAGTGTACCAACAAACATGATGGAAGGCCAGCCTGACTTCCAGGCACCCCCGCCGCAGCCCCGCTCACCTGCAGTCCAGCCCGTTGGGAACGGGACACTGCTTTGGTCTTGGTCTTCCCGGAGTCCTTCCCAGCTTTCCCGCCAGCCTAGCGATGCCAAGAGAACAGCAGGAGCTGACGTTCCGCACCGCGCATGCGCCCCGCCACCCCCACCCCGCGCACAGCGCCCCGCGCGGCCGCCACGCGCCTGCGCACAACCCGCCGCACCGCGCGGCACAGGCCGCTCCCCAGGCGCATGCGCGGCCGCCGCTCCCCGTCCCCGGGGCACCAGTGCGCGTGCGACCACCCCCCCCATCGCCTCAGCCCTCTCCCCACCGAGCCGCGCGCCTTGCCCCCCAGCCCCGCACGGCGCGGCGAGCACGGCCCCGAGC
The DNA here is from genome assembly GCF_008360975.1 of Lichenostomus cassidix. Taxonomy (NCBI): domain Eukaryota; kingdom Metazoa; phylum Chordata; class Aves; order Passeriformes; family Meliphagidae; genus Lichenostomus; species Lichenostomus cassidix. The sequence continues at coordinate 18,548,559 of NC_139484.1, forward strand.
CCCGCCACCGCCACACACCCACCCCCCGAGCGACCCCCGCGCCTCCTCACCATAGCGAACCGGAGCGCAGCGTCGCGCAGGGGGAGGCTGAGGCAGAGAGCGTCCCGCACGCACCGAGGCCGGATAACAGCACCGACCTACCCCGACCCGCCGCGATTCAAACTGCGCCCGCTCCCGCCTTCCCCCGGCCCTTTATAACCGCTCCGCGCGGCCGCATCCGGGAACCCCGGCCTCGCCGCCAGCCAATGGCCGCGGGCGGGACGGCCGCTCTGCCCCAGCGACAACCAATGGCGAGGCGGGGCGGGGCCGGCCGCGCGACGCGGAGCGCGGGAGGAGCCCCGCCCCCTTTTAAAGGGACAGCGCGGTGAGGGCGGAGGGGTGTGTGAGTCCCGCCGCCGGCTTGCGGTGCTTGTCCCGCTGCGGCGCCGCCGGCCCGGGCTCCGTGGGGCTCCGTGGGGCCCCCGGCGGGACAGGCCGTGCCGACAGTCTCTGCACTCATTTACCCGGGGCTCTGCGTCGCCGGTGCAGCTCCGGCACCGAACCGAGCCCGTGCACACAGCTGGGCGCAGAGCCGCCGCACTGCCGGCCGAGCCTTCTCTGTACACTGGAGTTAATTGGCTTTGTGCGCAGAGCGCCTCAGGAGCAGCCCGGAGGAGATTGTGTCCCGGGGTGGGATGAGGGGCTGTTAGCTGCCTGAGCAAGGACACGAGGCTGCCGTGGGGCGTCGAATAAAGCTCGCGGCAGCTCGGCATTCTTGGGGTGGGGAAGTGTGAAAAACTCAACACACTGCGTCGATTTTTACCTCTGTCTCAAGCAGGGGACGTGCCACTGCCTAGGGCCACCCAGCCTCAGACCCCTGTGTGTCGCCCGGTATTTCACAAACCACAGCTAAAAGCAGTTTATCACGAATTCTGTTCCAAGTGCAACAATTAATGCAGTGCAGATTTCCTCAGCTTGGGCACTTTGAATCCCTGCCTGTGTTTCTCTAAACTGAAGCCTTAACCCCTCTGGTTTTTTGGGGTGCCGTTTTCTGTAGATTACCATTTAACTTCAGAGCTCCGCTGAGGGTGTTCTTGCTTAATCCAATTCTTTCGGCTTCAGAAAAGTAACAATTCGCTGTGCCCTTCCAGAACACTGCAAGTCTGTGTTATCAGAGAGATTTGCTGTCGGTCTGTGAGCATGCAATGAGCTCAGGGAGAAACCGGACGGCTGGATAGCTCTTTAGAGGGAAGATGAACTGGATCTGTCAGGCACCTTACCAAACCAATCACAAATGCACCACTTCAGTAGGTGCAGCAGGTATTTCCTCTGCCTTGATATTGAAGCGTCCTGAGCACAATGACTACTCTTACATTACTAGGAGGTAGAGCTGAGGGCATAAAGTTCTCATGAGGATTCTCTCCTTGCCATAACTTTTGCACTTCATTCAGATCTACAACAATTTAGATGCTCAGTGCTCTAAGACAGGAGGATATGTGCTGATCCCTAGAGTTTCACTTAAAGGTCTTTCGAGCTGTTCACAGAAGTAGTAAAGAATTAAAACTTTGTGGCGCTTCTCTTCCTGCAAATACGTGATCCTCGGACTGTAAATACGTGATCCCCTGGCTACAAAGGACCCTTTGCTGGAACCTCCACACAGCCTAAGGCCACATCATCGATGCCTTCAACACCCAGCTTCAGTTTGGGCATTTATTCCCAGCTGCTGCCGGCTCAGGGTGGGGAGACCTACTTCCACGGCTGCTCACAGAGAGGCAGGGCTGAATTGAGAGCAGACACTCCTACATGCAGGGAGGGATCTGGCAGTTTATTTTTATGTAACTGTCTGGTGCTTTTGTCTATTTGAAGCATCAGTTGTTCATATTCTCCTTCAGCAAGAATGAAGAGAAGAGAGTTTGAAGGATTTTTTTTTTTTACATTTAAAAACAAACCTCAAGATTTTACAAAAGCCCGCAGAAGTTATGATTTCATTCAACATGCTGTTCAAAAACTATTTATGCTCAAAATCAAGGATGCATTTGCCCTTTACCTTACAGGAAAAGGGAATCAAGTTGTGGGTCATAAGACCCCGTGGAAAACTATTCAAGAGGTAGGAAGAAAAAAATTATTTTTCTCCTTGTTTTTTGTCCACAGGAGTGCTAGGGAGAGGTGTCTTGGATTGATGATATGATAATCCTTTATCCCCTATCGTTGGCTTATATGCCCAAGAAAGAAAAAAAATGTGTAAAAATGTGTGGTCCTGTCTCTTTAACTGCACCCAGCCGCAGAGAGAAACGCGGGTTGTTTTGAAAACATTTTCTCCAAGCCTTGCTCCGGGGGAGGATTCGTCGCCCGGCAGAGACTGCGTGCTGGACGGGGGTCGGAGTGAGCTCTGTTCCCGTTTTTTTCCATTCTTCTTCTTTTTTCCTCGTTTGGACCCCTTCTCTTCGATCTGCTTTGCCACCCGGAGACCCAGGAGGGCCAGAGGACAGCAGAGCTCTCCAGGGAGCTCCACCCGGCCCCGGGTGGGGGCGAGGAGGAGAGGGACTGCGTCTGAGAAAAGGACTTTTTAATCAGGTTGAATAACTGCCTTTCACCTTGTTTTTCCCCTTCCCCTGTGCCTTGTAGGGCACTCTGCGTGGTTTTGTTAAATAAATAGTTTTTTCTTCACTTCCATCTAAGAGGTTCTGTTGTGGGTGGGGGAGGGGGTGTCGGGGCCCTTCGCTCTCGGAGGAGAGAGTCTTATCATTAACCCGGGACATATTTGGCGCCCAACTTACGGGGCCTTGATTACTTGTTCTACACCTTTTGTGGGGTTAGAGAAAGTGAAGAAAAAACCCTAATAATTGCATTCTGGTTTTAAACGCTTGGTATTGAATTACAGCCATCAGTAGTCACTATGCTGTTTGATGGGAGGTTGTTTGATGTAATACTGTCTGTTTGGCACATAGGTTTGTTTCCCTACCAACAGGTAGGGGCAATCCTGTCCCTAATGTATAATTTCCACCAATCAGGGACACGACTCCGGCTTGTTATAGTAATGTGTGTGATACTGACGATCTGTAAGAAGGTATGGGAAACAGTTAAAGATGTACATGCTCTGTTAGATTCCTCCTCTAGTTTTAGTAACCTGTTTTGGAGTTTTGTTAGTAATATTACCCAACCTGTTAGAGAAGTAGAGGGTGAAGCTTCCTGGCTCCTCACCCATCTCTTTCCCTTAAAATCTGGTATATCAGCTTTTGAGAATATTCAGTTTCCCCTGGATGTTAAAGAGACCATTAACTTGGTAGTACAGGTGCTTTACCTAGGAGTTTCCGTGTATATGATGTTCAGTGTTACCAGAATGAGGGCTGAGAAGTCCAGAGGGGCTGAGCAGGAGCAGGCACCTAATCCAGATGTGAGGAAATTTGAATGGTGTGGAGTATGGGAGGACATAGGTAAAACTTTAAAGAAATTCTCTGATCCAATAGACTGGGAATTTCCCCCTGGACAAATCCCGAGACCAGCTGAGGTGGGGAAGTATCTGAAAGAGAAGTGCAGAGACAACTGCAGTGCTATATGTTGGGCCCTGGCATATGCTTATCGTACACTGTCAGATATTATAGAACAGGAAGTAAGGGAGCCTAAGCCAATGGCAGTTGCTCCTATTACAAGGAGCAGGAAAGCCCAATTTAAGACTGATCGCCCAGATGACAGTGGGGAGGGACCCTCAAGGCCAGCATCTGAGTCAGAGGTCATTGTTGAATCCATGAATGTGAGAGACCTTCACAGCCTAAGAAAAGATTATGTCCAACGAGATGATGAATCTGTGATTAGTTGGTTAGTCCGTCTTTGGGATGCTGCAGGCGATGTTACACTTCTAGATGCTACTGAGGCAAGGCATTTAGGGACTGTGTCACGTGACCCAGATATCAACCAAACTATACGAGATGGGCCTGACTGCAGCAGCCTCTGGAGACGAGCTATCAGAGCTGCGAGGGTCAGATACCTACATCCCGACGATCTCTATTCGCAACAAACCCAGTGGAGAACCATAGAACAAGGGATTCAACGCTTGAGAGAAATGGCAGTGGTAGAAATTGTCGTCCCAGAGGACATAGCAAACCCAGATCCGATTATAGACCCAGATAGGATAGAATGTACACCTGTGATGTGGCGGAAACTCCTAAAGCTTGGGCCATCAGGGTATGCTTCTGCTTTAGCCATTATGAAGCAAGATGACGGGCATGAGACTGTGCGTGATATGACAAGGAAACTCCGAGCGTATGCAGATGTCGTGCATAGCCCAATGAATGCAAGAATCTCAGCTGTGGAAACAAATCTGCAGAAACTAGAAAATAAGATAGAGAAGAATCATGAGAAACACAGTAAAGAGATTAAAGACAGCCTTCTCCAAATCTCAGCAGTACAGACCAGAGGTTCTGCTACCCCACGCAGACGCTCCTCAGCTATGAGAACTGGATATATCCCTCGACATGAGTTGTGTTATTTCCTGTGTGACAGTGGAGAAAACATGAACAGGTGGGATGGACAACCCACTGCTGTCCTGGCACGACGAGTGCGTGAATTGAAGGAGGGCAAGACTCAGAGAAGGAACTCCCCCAGAAGGGAAGTAGCTCTACTCAATATGTCTGATTCCGTTGAAGGAACCTCTAACACAAATACCCACCATGGTTAGAGGGGCCCTGCCTCTAGCCAGGTAGAGGCCAGGGAAAACCGAATTTTTTGGACAGTGTGGATTCGGTGGCCTGGCACATCAGAGCCACAAGAATATGAGGCTTTAGTTGACACTGGTGCACAATGCACAATAATCCCATCGCGACATGTGGGGACAGAACCTATTTCTATTTCCGGCGTTACAGGAGGATCACAAGACTTGACCCTCGTGAAAGCTGAGGTGAGCCTGACTGGAAGAGAGTGGAAAGAACATTCCATTGTGACTGGCCCAGAGGCTCCATGTATTTTGGGTATAGACTTCCTCCGAAATGGATATTTCAAAGACCCAAAGGGACTCAAGTGGGCATTTGGGATAGCTGCTGTGGAGACAGAGGGCATAAAACAATTGAACACCTTGCCTGGACTGTCAGAGAACCCATCTGCAGTAGGACTCCTGAAAGGAGAAGAGCAACAAGTACCAATTGCAACCTCGATTGTGCACCGCCGACAGTACCGGACATCTCGTGATGCCGTGATTCCCATTCACAAACTAATCCGTGAGCTGGAGAGCCAAGGGGTGGTCAGCAGGACCCATTCATCCTTTAACAGCCCCATCTGGCCTGTGCGAAAATCTGAAGGAGAATGGAGATTGACTGTGGACTATCGTGCCTTGAATGAGGTGACCCCACCTCTGAGTGCCGCTGTGCCAGACATGCTGGAGCTCCAGTATGAGCTAGAGTCCAAGGCAGCAAAGTGGTATGCTACTATTGACATTGCAAATGCATTTTTCTCCATTCCTCTGGCAGCAGAGTGCAGACCTCAGTTTGCTTTCACCTGGAGGGGCGTGCAGTACACCTGGAACCGATTGCCCCAGGGGTGGAAACACAGTCCCACCATTTGTCATGGACTGATCCAGGCTGCACTGGAAAAGGGTGGGACTCCAGAACATTTGCAATACATTGATGACATCATTGTGTGGGGAGACACAGCAGAAGAAGTATTTGAGAAAGGAAAGGAAGTAATCCAGATTCTCCTGGAAGCCGGTTTCGCTATAAAAAAGAGCAAAGTCAAAGGGCCTGCCAAAGAGATCCAGTTCCTAGGAGTGAAGTGGCAAGATGGACGGCGTCAGATTCCTATTGAGGTTATCAATAAAATCATCACAATGTCCCCCCCAACCAACAAGAAGGAGACGCAAGCTTTCCTAGGTGCCATAGGCTTTTGGAGAATGCACATCCCTGAGTACAGCCAGATCGTGAGTCCTCTCTACCTCATAACCCGCAAGAAGAACGATTTCCACTGGGGCCCTGAACAGCAGCAAGCCTTCACCCAGATCAAGCAGGAGATTGCACATGCAGTAGCCCTTGGCCCAGTCAGGACAGGGCCAGAAGTAAAGAATGTGCTTTACTCTGCAGCTGGGAGCCATGGCCTGTCCTGGAGCCTTTGGCAGAAGGTGCCTGGTGAGACCCGAGGTCGACCACTGGGATTTTGGAGCCGAAGTTACAGAGGGTCTGAAGCCAACTACACCCCAACAGAGAAAGAAATCCTAGCAGCATATGAAGGAGTCCAAGCTGCCTCAGAGGTAATTGGCACAGAAGCACAACTCCTCCTGGCACCTCGACTACCGGTGCTGGGGTGGATGTTTAAAGCAGAGGTTCCCTCTACTCATCATGCCACCAATGGCACATGGAGCAAATGGATTGCCCTTATCACACAGCGCGCCCGTATGGGAAATCTGAATCGCCCTGGGATTTTGGAAATAATTACAAATTGGCCTGAAGGTGAAAATTTTAGTCTGACTGAGGAAGAGGAGCTGGAACAGGTGACCCGTGCAGAGGAAGCCCCACCATACAACCAACTGCCAGCAGATGAAACACGCTACGCTCTTTTCACTGACGGTTCCTGTCGTCTTGTAGGGACAAAACGAAAATGGAAAGCAGCTGTGTGGAGCCCCACACGACGGGTTGCAGAAGCTAGGGAAGAAGAGGGGGGATCGAGCCAATTCGCTGAGCTCAAAGCCGTTCAGTTAGCCCAGGACATTGCTGAAAGAGAGAAATGGCCAAAGCTCTACCTTTATACTGATTCATGGATGGTAGCCAATGCTCTGTGGGGTTGGCTGGAAAAGTGGAAGAAGGCTGGTTGGCAGCGTAGGGGAAAACCAATTTGGGCAGCTGAAGAGTGGAAAGCCATCGCTAGCGGGGCAGAGAGACTACCTGTGAAGGTCCGCCATGTAGACGCCCATGTCCCCAAGGAGTCGAGCCAATGAGGAACACCGAAACAATGAACAGGTAGATCAGGCTGCAAAGATAAAGGTGTCCCAGGTAGACTTGGATTGGCAGCATAAAGGAGATTTATTCCTAGCTCGATGGGCCCATGATGCCTCAGGCCATCAGGGCAGAGATGCCACCTATAAGTGGGCACGAGACCGAGGGGTGGATCTAACCATGGACTGCATCTCTCAAGTTATCCATGACTGTGAAACATGTGATGCCATCAAGCAAGCCAAGCGGGTGAAACCCCTGTGGTATGGTGGAAGGTGGTCAAAATATAAGTATGGAGAGGCCTGGCAGATTGATTACATCACACTGCCTCAAACCCGCCATGGCAAGCGCTATGTGCTCACAATGGGAGAAGCCACCACTGGGTGGCTGGAAACCTACCCTGTGCCTCATGCCACTGCTCGTAACACCATCCTGGGCCTTGAGAACCAAGTCCTGTGGAGGCATGGTACCCCTGAGAGAATTGAGTCAGATAACGGAACTCATTTTAAAAATAGCCTCATAAACAACTGGGCTAGAGACCATGGCATTGAGTGGGTGTACCACATTCCCTATCATGCACCAGCCGCTGGCAAAGTGGAACGGTATAATGGATTGTTAAAAACCACCCTAAAGGCATTGGGTGGGGGAACTTATAAGAATTGGGAGCGACATTTAGCAGAGGCCACCTGGTTAGTCAATACCCGAGGCTCCATCAACCGAGCAGGTCCTGCCCAATCTGAGCTTCTACATACAGTGGATGGAGATAAGGTCCCAGCAGTACATGCCAGAGGCTTCTTAGGGAAAACTGTCTGGATTGATTCTGCCTCACATAAAGACAAACCCATCCGTGGGGTTGTCTTTGCCCAGGGACCAGGGTGTACTTGGTGGATAATGCAGGAAGATGGAAAAACACAATGTGTCCCTCAGGGAAATTTTATTTTGGGTGAAGGCCACATGTAAGGTTGGGATGGCAACATACCACCGTTCACCGTTCGTGACATTATTTGTACATAGTTATGTGTATATATGTATATATGTATATATGTATATATGTATATATGTATATATGTATGTGTGTATGTATGTATATAGGTGTATATATATATGTGTGTGTTTGAAGTTGGAAGATGTTAAGGTGGGCCTTAAGCCAACGCTATGGAATAAGGGGTGGAATGTCTTGGATTGATGATATGATAATCCTTTATCCCCTATCGTTGGTTTATATGCCCAAGAAAGAAAAAAAAAAAAAAAATGTGTGGTCCTGTCTCTTTAACTGCACCCAGCCGCAGAGAGAAATGCGGGTTGTTTTGAAAACATTTTCTCCAAGCCTCGCTTCGGGGGAGGATTCGTCGCCCGGCAGAGACTGCGTGCTGGACGGGGGTCGGAGTGAGCTCTGTTCCCGTTTTTTCCATTCTTCTTCTTTTTTCCTCGTTTGGACCCCTTCTCTTCGATCTGCTTTGCCACCCGGAGACCCAGGAGGGCCAGAGGACAGCAGAGCTCTCCAGGGAGCTCCACCCGGCCCCGGGGGGGGCGAGGAGGAGAGGGACTGCGTCTGAGAAAAGGACTTTTTAATCAGGTTGAATAACTGCCTTTCACCTTGTTTTTTCCCCTTCCCCTGTGCCTTGTAGGGCACTCTGCGGGGTTTTGTTAAATAAATAGTTTTTTCTTCACTTCCATCTAAGAGGTTCTGTTGTGGGTGGGGGAGGGGGTGTCGGGGCCCTTCGCTCTCGGAGGAGAGAGTCTTATCATTAACCCGGGACAAGAGGGAAAAAAGACCTCCTGTCAGATGGAGATAATCCCAGGCACAGACATTCCCCAT
>NC_139484.1:18557764-18600992 GCF_008360975.1 Lichenostomus cassidix
ATCACTTATTGTAAACAAATTTCAGTTTACCTACCCCCACAGCTCTTTAATTTCAAGAAGGATGGTGCACCTCGTTTTTGTGTCTGCTGGACAACCTTCAGCTCTGCATTAGCTAATTAATTCAAAGAAGGAAGAATGTCTTTCCCACAGAATCATCAGTATAGCTAATATTATTTATATCAAACCATAAATAATGCATGGGAAAATATCTTTGAGTTCCTGGGGATGCTGCTCTCACTTTAACTGTATATTAATCCTTAGAGGATTAAGAAAGCAATGATAATACAAGGTATTATTGGTAACAAGAGCGAGGTGTAGGTCAAAAAGCATGGTTTCAGAAACACAAGCAGAGAAAGCACATGCATACCAAACAAGGGAAGGAAATGCTGTGTAAGGGAATGCAAAGCTATATAAGGAGGACAGGTGACAAAGGTGCATTCCTTTAATTCAAAATAAGGGGGCTGAGATGATGTGTTGTCAAGGAATGCCAAAAGTATTGATGAAGATTTGAAAAAATAAAAGAGGAAGAAGTGATATAGGTAAATAAAACCAGTGAAAGAACAACACTTGTTGATTTATGGAAGGACAGGCTTTCTTCAGGCTGTGGTGACAACTCTGAAGGTGAAGAAGAACTCTTCATAAACTTCATAAGATCACTTCAACAGGTCTTTTCTGAGAGGATGCCACAGGGATTCACAAGAAAGCACACAAACCCAAGGTAGAAATTCTGGGCTGCAGGAAGAGCAAGGAGGAAGGGAGAAACCCAGAGCTGAAAGAGATGCTCTGCTCACGCAGAGGTGTTAACTCTGAATTGTGAGAATAGCCTAAGCAGTTAATGTTTCAACCATTAAAAATCTGTAAGTGCCTACCTTTAATCTTCTAAATGTGCACAGGAACAAGTTACTGAACTATATGTCTAGAATAATGTCATGTGAAGCACACTACATCCCAACAAATGGACATAGCTGAGTTTTATTTAGATAAAATGGCAGTGTACACCAGGGCTGGAAAACATTTTTCTTCTTTCAAAAGTTCTAGCTGTAAGGGCAGGTTTGGGGGTTTTTTTTTGTTTGTTAATTTGTCTTTTTTCAAATTATTTATTTCATTCCCTTCTAATTTTCCTTTTGGTTGTGTTTTTGGTGGGTTTTTTAGTTTGCTGGTTTGTTTGGTTTCTTCTTCTTGGTTTTTTTTTTCCATTTTCCTTAAGGGGTTTTAAAAGCATAGCTGGAAATTCTGAATTTTTTTGTATTCAAGTGCAAAATCTAACTTCTACTCCATCATTCCAGGAAATCCTCTATAGCCTTTCATATCTCAGGCAGTTACATGTTTTCTGTCTATCTGATACCTGCTTATTTAAGTATATGAATACTTATTTAGGTATTTGAATACTTAGATGCATTATGAGTAAAATAGAATGTGCCATGCTGAAGTCTATGTCTACTAATCCATGTCTGGATTTCTACCATACAGCATATAAAAGTTCTGCTGTATGAAAATGGTGCTTGAAAACAAACACGTGAAAAATCCACCTGCAAAAGGTTCTAATAATATAAAAGAACAAAATAGGTGCCATCAAGCTGCAGAACTGTTGATAGTTTCTCTTGTCCTGCAGCATGGCACTGCAGTAATTATGATCCCAGTCTTCAAAAAAACCTAAAGAAGTAAAACAAAGAAAAGTCTCCCCAAAAAATAACTAAACAGACAACCAGAGAAACTCTGCATGTAAGCTGTTCCAATCCTGAGTCAGCTTACACATTCATGGATTGCTGAGGAGCAGCACTTAAGCCAGCTTTTTAACATGAAATAGAACTTCTTTTTACCCCAATCCTTTATTTATTTCATGTGTTACTCCAAACTCACTGACACCTGCTCTTGCCACTGATAGCCCAGACAGACAAGAATTGTGTCCAAGTCAGGTCACAGTCAGATCCTTCATTCCCACTCCACTTTTTCAAGTCCTGCTGAAAAGTAGTGCTGTGGTTACTCTATTCCACACTGTTACAGCACCAGCTCTGATGTCTCACAACCTGCAGCAATTTCTGTTTTGGTTTTTTTTTTTTTTTTCTCTCAAATCTCCTGCTCTGAAATTCCTGCAGGAGGAGGTGCAACAGGTTGTGATATGGAGCATTAGGACAGGAGCAACTTTGAGAGAGACATGGATTTATTGAAGAGAATATAGAAAAATGATTAAAGGACTGGAGTATCTCTCCTGTGAGGAAAGGCTGAGAGAAACAGGACTGCTCTGCATAGAGATGGGAACATTGTGGGGATTCTTATTAATCATCTAATTAATCTTCTTAAATCTCATTAAATCTTGCTAACCTTATTTTCTAATTAATCTGATTAAATCTAGATAACACCTGAAGGCAAGATATTAGGATAACATAGCCAGACACACACGGAAACACAGGAGGTTTCTCCTGAGCATCAGGAAACATTTTTTCACTGCAAACAACAGTGACCAAACAAGCAGCAGCTCACAGAGTATCACAACCTCTTTTTCTGATGTGGAAAGAGAACTACTCTAAAGTCCTGAGATATTTGAATCATAAATCAAGCCAGGGGTTGCCCAGAAATTCTCCTCCCAACCCCATCCCCAAACCTCAGTTCTCAAGTAAATACACATAAAACTCTGGTTTGTGATACTTGGCAGAATAATGTGAATCCTTACAGTTATATTGAACATGGAGGAAAGGAAGGCAATTTGTTATCAAGCATCGAAAATTGACACAAATGTAGCATAAATGGGCAAAAATTAGTCCTGGAGAGTGAGAAACTGAATTTCTGGTTTTCTGATCCTTTCTTCACCATTTGCATATTTTATTTTTGGCCAAGGAAAGAGGAAGAAGGGAAGCACAAAACAGGCCCTTGGAAATCAGGAAATGAATAGGTAAAACTGAAGTGCAGAAATCACAAGTCTCACCCTCAGCACCTCAACTTCAAAATCAAAGACACTTTCCACTCTATCACAAGACTTTACAGATGTAGCTTTTTTCATTAACCCCCTCATTGACTTGTATAATAAAAGTGATGGCACTGCAAAAGCCTTCTATTTCAGTCATAACATGATTTGCAGTCAACTAGTGGCTACATGTTTACCTGTGATTAAAATGGCGAAGTTCTGACCCTTGTCCTTACTATCCTTCAGATTTAGAATGTCTTCAGTCACTGGGATCATTAAATACTCAGATTCTACTATAATAAAGATATAATAAAAATACTAAGGTCATTAAATACTCAGATTCTACTGTAATAAAGATAAAAATGGATTTGCAGGCATCATATTCTGCCTTCTGTTGTACTGGTTTTGACAGGGATGGAGTTAATTTTTATCATAGTATCTTGTATGGTATGGGGCCATGTTCTGGATATTTTTGCTTTGCTTGTGTGTACAACTTTTGATTTACCTATTAAATGGTATGTCAACCCATTTTTTACACTTTTCCTATTCTGATCCTCTCCCCCTTCTCCCTGTAGAGAAGAGGCTGAACTAGTGTCTGTGTGAGGCCAAACTACCTGCTGGGGTTAAATCACAATCAAAAGCAATTATGTAATCTTTTTCAATTAGGTATTGATGTACTGCCAATAAATAAAAAACTGCTCTTGACCATGGACTGTAATTTTTTCTGATTTCATATGGCTTGCTTAATTAAATTAGCAACATAATTTGCATTTGTTGGATACAGTCAGTTCCAAAGTCCTGCCAGAAGAAAAAATAGTAGCCAGTTGTACCTCTCACAGTAGGGACAGCAAAGATTTCTTATTTTTATTTCACCTTGACCTAGTGTGAGCAGCATTCCCCAGCAAGCCTACCATTACAGCAAGGTTTAGAGGTGAGAAAACATTAGCAGTTGCAAATTCCATCCAAAAGGCATTTAGCACTTTCTGCACAAATCTGGCCATGTTCTTCCTTCTCTTGCATCATGCAATAAAATTCCCTGGAATCAATGGAAAGGCTTCTTCTTGTATCCCGAAATGTATCCTTCCAGTCAGATGAAATCTATTCGTAGAAGATATATTACATTTTGTGAGCTTCCCTAAAAATCCCTGCAACTGTGGAAACCTCTTTGCCCTAAAACTTTGTTAATTGTCTGCTGCATAATAAGAAAGCCAAACCCATAAATGTTTCCATACAAGTACAGTATCTCAATATCCATTCACCGTCTGACATTTTCCTGTGGAAAAAAAGACTTCAGGGAACCCATACTGTGTCTCAAGCTAGGCCAACATGGCCAAGAATCTCCTCCAACCCTGCAAATACAAGATTCATTTATGCCAAAGACCCATAATTGCAGCTTACAGGCACTGATAGGAAATAGTTGTGTGTGTTAGCACGGTCCAGGGGAGCCCAGCTGTGGGTACCTTCCCTGCTGCTGCAGAACTGGAATGGCTTTGATGGCTGGAAAATGTCATTACTATCTCTAGCAGCCAAAACAAAGCCAGTTCAGAACCAGCAAAGTCTGATTCTGCACTATGTTTGCCTCACTGCTAATTGTAGTCTCGATCTGAGTGCAAGGTGAGAAGTAAATTTCAAAGCCTGCCCAGCACATTCTTGTGTCTGCTTCAAACCTGCCTATTTGTTGTGCAAATTATTCTCTTCCCCAATATTTTCACAGTTCTCTCAGCCAGAGCATCCAAGCTCTCTGTAACCTGTAATGTATTTACCCTGACAGCACCCCTGAGGGCAGTAGAGTGCAATTATCCCCATTTTACTGATGGAAAACTGCACTATAAAACTGATTAAGCCATTCACACAGGGATCAAGAACTCTTTGCTCTACTTATTGTGAGCAGGTCATCTTGCTGCTGCTAGTTTTCCATTTGGCTGGAATCCCAGTCAGCAGCTGATCACCACATCCAGCCTGCAACCCTCTGCTCCAAGAAATCGCCATGATCCCCCAAACCTTAATAAAATAATGAAGGTAAAAGCCTTCTCTTGGCAAAACTTCTAGTTTGTGAATACCATGGAAGACGCTGCAAGTTGCAACTCAGTCTCTCAATCATGGTGAAGACACCGTGGATGAGTTTTTCTAGGACATGAAGTTGCTGTCCTGCCCTCCATTCCCAGCTTACCCTGCTGCCCCCCTGGTTCCAGAGGGCACAACTCTGTCACTGGATATGGGATTGATTTCCTTCAAGTCGAAAACACTCATTACTGAGTAAACCTCAGCGACCTGGTTGTCACATGCAGACCTGAGTGAAGCAGGAAACACCACAGAGCTGCTCCCTGGTCTGTCTGTCAGAGCTATGAACATTGTGTGTTGGGATGTAAATTAAATCTTCTGTGGGAAGGATAAAGTCCATCACACATGAACAGCCAGGATTCACTGTGATATGTGGTACACATCCTGCTCTAATATTTCCCTCTAAAGCATATGTTATGTGCGTTTGGAAATTTTCCTTTTTAGAAAGTTTAGTGCTGAGCCATTTTAACAGTTTTGGAATTTCTTCTGCTTACTATGAACATTTTGATTTGAGCTCTCTGTAAGACCACCAGCAAGGACCTTATGGATTAGGAACCAGGAAGAAAGGAAAAGCAGATTTTTTGCCAAGGGGAAAAGCCTACCTGTGCTATTCTCCAAGGACCACGCAGTGTAACCCACCACTGCAAACACAAGGTCAAACAACACTCACTGGAGGTTTCAGAGAACACCAACTCACGAGCCAGACACAGTCAAAACCAGAATGTCCCAAAAAGAAAGCATAATTACACTTACCAGCATGACCTCTTAGTACAAGACCCATGGACAAAAGAGCTGTATCTTATTGTATTTATTATCTTATTATTTTTTTTTTTTTTTATTTTTATTTTATTGTATTTTTTATTATATTTTATTTACCTCCTTTTATTTTATTATTTAATTTGTATTTTATCACATTTATTTAATTTTTAATATATTTAAAATATATTTTAAAATGTCTTAATTTTTTAATTTTAATTTTATTTTATTTTTATTGAAAATAGAAAAAATAAAATAAGAATTAATTAAAATTTAAAAAACAAAAAATAAAAAATAGAAAAATTAAAAAGGAAACAACCCAAAAAAGTAAAAATATAAAAAAGAATAATTGAAAATAAAGCAAAGTAAAAATAAATGGAAAATTAAATAAAATAAGTGAAAATAAAATAAAGATTAACTAGAATAAATAAAAATAAAAATAAGAAAATTAAAATCAAATCAAAGTAAAATTAAATATATGAAAATAAACCACACTAAAATAAAGTAAATAAAAGAAAAACAAAAATAAAAGTAAAGTAAAATAAATTAAGTCAAAATAAACGAAAGTAAAACAAAAACATAAAGAAAGGAAC
This sequence comes from Lichenostomus cassidix, assembly GCF_008360975.1. NCBI lineage: Eukaryota > Metazoa > Chordata > Aves > Passeriformes > Meliphagidae > Lichenostomus > Lichenostomus cassidix. The sequence goes on from NC_139484.1 coordinate 18,564,077, forward strand.
CTGTGCACCAATTCAGCTCCTTTAAGGGAAGAGGTACCATGCAAGATCTCTCCCTGCTGCAGGGCCCTCTGTACATAAGGGCTGTGCCTGAGTTTTCTGTCAATCCAGTGACTTCTGCCCCCCAAAAATGCATGGTCATGGAAAACTCAACCTTTAAAAATAAAGCTTTCCCTACTAGGGTTTCTCATATGATAGTGACTAAACAGTTAATTGCCCAGAAGCAGACTATATATTTAATTATTTTTTTATCAGTACCATGGACAGAAGGATTAAATATTCATATAAAACAAAGAGAATCCTACTCTTCATTACTACTCAGTTTTTGTGGTTTAGATTTTTTTTTTCTTTTTCTATTATTTTCTTTTTAACCTAGTTCTGCTTAGCACAAACACATGAACTTGTGAATGATTTTTGCTGCTGGTCTAAATCAGCAAAAACAGGACAATTTAGATGTGTTAGTAAAATCTTCATCTCAGTCTGCCTCAGTGCATAATTATAATAGGAGTTGTGACACTGTTTATATCAGAGAGATTAAATTTTGCTTTCACATCCCAGACGTTTCACATTGTAAATCTTTTCACACTGTAAATCTTTTCACAGCTTGCTTCATCTCCTGGCCTCAGTCGCTCATGAAATGCCACAGTGGATTCAAGCATGGTGTTGCTGTGTCACAAATACTAGTAAAGGGGTTTGCTGTTAGCACTCCCTCTACAGAAAAAAAAAGCAGAAAAAAAAAAACCAGGCAGGTTTTTACCCTTCCAAACCATGTGTCCCAATCTATTATAAAGGACAGGAATTAATTTTATGATAGAAGGTATCTGTGGCTCACAACCTCATTCTCATTCCTCTTCCTCCCTCTGTTCACTTTTATCATTCCCCCTCTTTCTTGATGACAATTTCACATCTAGAAGTAGTAAACTGTGTTTCAAAGCCTGTTGCAGACATGAGGTGTGTGTGTGGTCTTGCTGGGGTAAAATTGCCTTAGAAGTAATAAAATATTTGCCATGTTTTCCAGAAAGGACAGTTTTGAAATCAAGTTTAAAGATGTTTAAGAAGTTTGTGCTTAAGTTATTTCATCGATAAGATAGATTTATGAAGAGCCCAGTTGCTTCCCTGCTTCAAGGGGAATGTTAAATGACAGGAGATACCTGTATATTCACTCTAAAAATACTCAAAAAAGAGTTTTCCTGTGAAATTCACCTCATTCTTTTTGCTAGCACCATATTCCCACCTGACAAAGAGGGGGCTTTTTATCCTTTGGGAACTGCATGGATCAATATTTGCTGTATGAGTTCCTTGGCATCAAGTTGGCAGCAAGTGCTCTGGTTAACTCTACCTGAGCACAATTAGATTTCATACACACTCTAATGTTATTCTTTTTTCCAGGTCAGTGATCAAACGTGGTAAAATGAATCAAAAGGCAGCACATCCAAGTCTTATTCTCTAACTCAAGATTGGCATCTATGCCCTTGCCCTGCTGTGAACTTCTGTACAGCAAATTTTTTTTTTTTGGTGGCCATTAATGCAGTTACAATTGCTACTTCAATAGCCACAGGAATGACCTTTCCCTCATTCTCCCAATCAAATGAAAACCTGTTTCTCTGCAAAGGGTCTCCTTCACTTCTTTATGGGAGACAGTGGCCACTCCTGATGCTCTTTCTATTCTAATCACCATGAGGAACAGTATAATAATGCCTGTATTTCTCTCCCAGCATGACAAACACACTGATTTGCTTCATAAGAGGCATTTATGTGATTATTTAGGACTTTGCCCAAGGGCTTTGTATTTTTTATCAGTGAGAGAAAGGGGAAACATCCGTGTGAGTTCATACATGTATCCAAGTGGAGAGCTGTCCCCTCTTTTTTAACCTCCAGTACTACAGAACCATTTAATTTGAAACTAATTTCTGACCTTTAGTGCATCTCTGCTTAGACACATGAACACCTACTGCTATTTTATGTCAACAGATGCTCATCTTCTCTTAAATGTTTATGTGTTGCAAAATTAGAACTGCATTTGTAATCATTAGACTTTGTGCTAATTGAAATCTCAGTTTCTGTAACAGTCCAAGGAGCTGGAGAAGGAACAGATAAATGAGTAAAGTCACAAGCAAATATGCAAACCCAGAAAATCTGAAATAAAGCACAATACTGAAAATGAATCTACACACTGTCAGGGGTTAAGCCATAGACTGAGCAAGGAAGCATCACTGCCAACCACAATGTGCTGAAGGTGACATTGTTCACACCTTCAGATATGCAATGCAATTTTCCTGCACATTTCAGACCTATACAACAGTCAAGGTTTGTCCAGTAGGCAGTCAGCTGTGATTCAGTAATTTACAAATACAAAATTAAATAAAAATATTGGTTTTAAGAGTTTTAGCAAAACTCAGTCATTTTAAGTAATTCATTCTAGAAAAAGGGCTGTGCATAAAGAGAACCAATTTGATATGCTGAAAGAAATATTCAAGACAGACACTTTGGAATGGAAAATACATTTTTATCCCGCTAATTACACCAACTGATAAGTCATTTAAAAAGCCTACTTCTGAAAGTCCAATGAGTTTTGTCACTTCTGTGCATCTGTTGAATTCTAGAGTTACTGCTTGAATTATATTGATTCTTTTTAGGAAAATGCAAATAAAGAGGGAAAACAAAACCAAACTAACCAACCTAAACATTTTATTTTATTTTATTTTATTTTTAATTTTCATTAACTGTATTTTTAATTTAATTTTTATTTAATTATTTGTTATTTTAAGTATTTTTATTTTAAATTAATCTTATTTTATTTTATTTTCATTTTCATTTCCTTTTCCTTTTTTTTTACATAATAAATATTTCATCCAATTTCATAAAATGAAAAGAAAAAAGAGAGATTAAATTAGTGAAAACAAAAATTAAAATAGGAGTAAATTAAACTAAATTAAACTAAAATAAATGAAAATAAAATTTAAAAATTAAAATTTAAAAGGGAATCTCTTGATCACTAATTCCCAAAGTCCAAATCCCCCTGATTTGACCAAAGTCAAACCAATTTGCCGCAGACTTATTAGCAATATTTTCATGATGATGAGTGAAAGGATCATAACTTATCTAGGAGGTCAGAACATAGCATTCCAGTACACTAGAATGTAGTCTACATCTTGGCAGATAATAAAAATGTAGATGAAATGAATGCATTGGGTGTACAAATCACATCAGCCTGATGAGATTTTTAAAGGCTGATCAGCAAAAAAATCCTCCATTAGCTCTAATAACAAGTCTGGAGTGAGAAGATGCCTAAATGGACTACTGAAGCAGTTCAGAAGAACCCGAAATCTATTTGAAAATAAGTAGATCAGTACCATCACTTTCAGTGCAAGCTACAAAACTCATGGCAGAAGAGAAAAATCAATTCCCGTTGCTGGGTTAGCTGGAGACACTTCTGGAAGAGCAGAATAGACACAACCTCAGTTGAAATAAAAAGTAACTCGGTTTACACTGTGACTCCTCTGTAGTCAAATAATAATGAAGTGCATGGAGCAGACTTGAAAAAAAAATAAGGCTTCACTGCACAGAGAGTGAGGGAGTACAAAGGTGAAAGGAACCCCAGCAGAAATGGGACTTGGATCCAGCAGGTGGAACTGCCACAACAGCACTCAGCTGGAGAATTTCAAAGCACTCACAGACAGGGATCCATGCTAAATGAAAACTGCATGTATAAAAACAAGAAAACAGAAGGGGTTGTGGCAAATATGAGAAGCTAAGGACTGTTTTTTAAAAGATGCTGATGTGTGTGTGTGTGTGCACCAAGGGTAGGCAGCTCCATCTCACCCTCTGCATGCAGTGTTAACACCCTTTTGCTATCTGTCAGGCGTCATCACTTCAGTCAAATAAAAATTATTAACTTTGTGCGTTTTTTCTGGTTTGGTTTTTTGAAAAAAGGAAAAACACATCATGCATGCCTGGCAGTGGCCTCAGTTTTGACACAATCTTTTTATCCCAGTGCAACAAAGTGAAAAATACATGTCCAGGGTTCCCCAATGTTTAAGTGATGATAAAGAGTGAAAAATTCATCACATCTGCCATCCACTATGATTGTCAATTTCTGTAAGTGAATAAATTAATAATTTCATTCAATTCATAATTCAGTCTAGCCCTTTATGTCTTCTTTTTGATCCCCCTTGAGCTAGGATTTTGTTTTGCTGTAGTACACTTCAGTTGGTTTGAAAATGATGCTAAAGCCACAAGCAACATTAAAAGCTCCAACTATAGTAGGCTTGCTGTTTTCGTGTTTGCTACAACATGTTTTATATTAAAATGCCTTTGGGGCATTACTGACTCAAATCAAATGAAAATGCTTCAAAATCCCCAAGTGTTCTGCAAGGTAATATTATATTTTGCATGTAAATCCCTTCCTTTTTCTTTTCCTGAGGATTTTTCTATAAATCTCAAAGATAATGTTTGGCTTCACTCAAAGTAGTTAAAACCTATAAAGATTCCCTTTAAATTATTTATCTAGCATACTCCCATGTTAAAAAATTCCTGTGTCTGAAGGGTTTTGTGAGGCCTTAAGCAATGATATACAAATTACCCAACAGCAAGATCTAAAAAAATTCTGACTTAAAAACTGGGGAAAGCATGGCTTCTTTTATCTAATTTCCTACTCACAAGAGATGTTTGCCAACATATGGGACATTGTTCCTGATTTACAGTACGATTTCCTAGAGTTGTTCAGACAAATCTCTCTTTCCCATGAGCATACATTGGATATATACACATGTAACACAGAAAACAAGAAGTTATCAGGTGTGAGAGGAGGAGGGGGATTGTTCTCTGAGTTAGAGTGACATTTTCACAGTAACATGGGTCAAAACAAATAGCAGAAGGAGACATTAAGTTTTTTTAGAATGACAATGGGTTTTAGGCACTGCAAAGCTGTAATTTTCTTTAAGTTTGTTACTGCCAGCTCAGAGCGGTTTCAGATGCTAATGAAACTGGTTTGGGCAAAGTGACTGCTAAAACACTATTTCTGGCATACTGTGCTTCCTGTCATATGCTGCTCCTTCCTTCACAAATCCCTGTCCCAGGGCTGACTCACAGTGACCTATTCCCTCCTCCCTCACTGCACCTTGCCCTTTTGGTAGGAGAGGGTATGAGCACTTAAAAACTTCAGTCCAACACCCTACCATACCATAAACAGTTCCACAACAAGAGTAAAGCAAGATCAACACAATATCTTGCACTTAAATCTTCAGCTTAGACACTCTGCAGCCAATCAACACCTTTCACAATTCTACAGAACTGCAGCCCCCCAACTTTGCCTGTGCAGCACTACAGAATTGCAAACGTAATTTTGCCTTGTAGAATCTAATTTTTTCCTTTGATCGTGACAGTGAATTATTTTTAGGGATAAGAAATGTTATGGAGATTTTCCTGAATGATTAAGTAGAACTGGAACTAAATGTAATCATGCATTTAGTGGAATAAATATCTTGTTTTGTTCACAGTAGGAGTTTTCATCCTGAATATTCCCACTTAAATTTAAGCATGCACAGCATATTCTACATTACACAAGCCACAGATAAAACCTGGATAATATTGATTTCAACAGACATAAACTTTTAAATTCTTCCCAGGTACATAGGAAAAGAACTTAAGATCACGGAAAACATAACCATAACTTCCTTATTATGTGTAGGTATTCCTGTGTCACCTATTCCAGGGTATATTGGAATGGTGCAAGGGTTTGGATGAGATGATGTACAAGAGGTCCCTTCCAAGCCAAATGATTCTGTGATTCTGTAAACAACAAACTTAAGGTAGCAGAAGATATCTTTTAAAAAAAAATCCTAATATGGAAAAATTGAAGCTTTAAATATTAATATATATTCATGTTCTAAAACATACTACTTCAAATTGGGAAAATTTTGTTGTCTAGAAAACTGTAAAATATTGAAAATCATTAATATTATGCTATAGATTTTAAATAGCACAGACAAAATTCAAATGTAATTATCTTGTGTTCGGCCAGCTGTACAGCAACCAAAACCAGACAAAATTTTGCAATTAGTGTTCTGTCATAAATTCATACAAAGTATAGAACAATCCAGCTTAAATGCAGGTTAATGATTATGGCTCTTAATGTAATCTAATTACATAAATCAATTGGACCACAAGAGAGGGAGAGGTAGTTAACCTTTGTCAATAGAGAGGAGGGGAAGCTGTTAGCATCTGTTACCAAAGGAAGGGAGAAAGCATAAAAATTTCTATGAGCAATAAAACCAATATCTCTGTCTTGTTCATAATTTTAGAATCTTTGTTATGAATTCATATTAAAAAATTGAGTTTTCAAAGTATTTTATATGACCTCTCCCCAGTTTTTCCTGACATATATCCTCCTGTGCTATTAGGGAGTTAGTGAAATGATAGCATTGCTATTTTAAACTGGCAGTTCTGAAATAAGAAACTTGACACTAACCTTTAGTATAGACAGATTATGGAAAGAGCAAAACTCTCATGGACAAAAGAATGGACGCTACCAAATGCTATGATGAAAACAAAAGAAAAAATACCAAAACATTTGGTCAGCCAAAAAGGGTAGCAAGCCTAAACACTCTTTACAGCAAAGGCCAGGAAAAACTGAACTGTAAAATCAGAGCAATAGTTCCCATCATATTTCACTTGAAGTTTCACTTTTCCTTATCTAGAAAGATTTGTGTGCTCAGAAGCTTGTCTGCTTTCCCTGCAATTGTGTCAGATACTGCTCTTCCAACAGAGATGCATCTTGCCTATATTCCCAGATCACAACCACTGCAACAACCTTATTGTCCTGAACTTGATTATTTTTTCCCTGAAGCCTCTGGATTATAAAATAAATTAGCGCAGATTCTATCAAAAATATTTTGCAAATATGAAGTAATATAACTGCAAATGACAGTGTGTAGGAACAGTATCACTCCCCTTCTAAAAATCTTTTTTTGCTCTGTCTTCTTGCATTCCAGCTGCTGGCACTAAAGCCCTGGAATATTGCACATGCTTCAGGCTTAGAACTGTGACACATTTTCTACTTTAAGAAGTTTCACAAGGAACCTGACTGTGAACTTCAGACCAGCTTTTCAAAACAGCTTGATATGCTAGGACTATGCAAGAAAGATATCAAAAAGTATGCTAAAGTCCTAATGGCTGTGAAGTATCCAGGGTTTATACCTTACAGAGCAGTGCATAGACACACAGAGAAATCATTATTCCCTTGCTAATCCCCACTAAACACTCTGTTATCTTTCACAGCAGCCTTAAAGAGGACTAGACATTGGGCATTAGTAAAAAGCACACAGATCTTTCCTTACTTTAGGCAAGATCACTTTATTCCCCTTAGTAAGAGCAACCATGCTTGTAGTGCATTTATCACCTGAAACACTTGCAAACCAAGCAATAAATATTTAAGTTTTAAATATTCTTGTGTGACACTACTGAGGTCTGATTGCATTTTTCAAGATATTCTTCAGGATCTTTATACATAATAACAATAGTGATGGAAAAACAGTGCCCAGAGGAACAAAACACACCTGTCCCAGTGTCACGGTCCACTCGTAAGCAGACGCGTGATGGTTCATACCAGCTACGATCTCAGAGTGCAAAAAGGAAAAGAAAACACAAAATGCAACAAGTCAAGGGAGTTAAATTTCAATCCAAGGGGGAACTTTATTAATTTGGCCTGTAAAGCGGCCTGCGATAGAGAGAGAAAGAGAGAAAATTGGGAAAAGATGGGGAGGAAAGGGAAGGAAAGGGGCTATAGCTACCACCACGGGTCCACAGGCGTCCGGCGTCCCTGGCGTCCCGTCCAGTCGGCGTTCCTTGGCCTCTGCAAAGATCGATGTGATCTTTCGGTGGGGAAGATCTTCGGAGTTCAGCCACTCCAAAGCTGTCTTTTATGCTTAGTCCATACACCTGGTCCCTCCTTGCCAGCCGCCTTTGCTCCCCCTTAATTCTTGTGGAGATTTGCCAATCTCCACTTGGCAGGGTCAAGGGAGGAGAGTCCGAGGCATGGTCGGCAGGTTTTTCACAATGGGTGTCAGGGCAACGGGTGCAAAGCCTTCGTCACATACCCACATTGGAAGGCACAAGGTCTTTGTTCTGTATCAACTCAGGCAGGTGCAAAGCATTCATTCTGTACCACCTTAGGCTGGTACAAAGCATTAGCTCCGTATCAGCTTTGGGTAGGCACAAAGCATTCGTTCCATACTACCTTAGGCGGGCACAAAGCATTCACTCCACACCAGCTTTAGGTAAGTACACAGCATTCTCTGCGTGAGTCCTGCACCTGTAATTTCTGATGAGAAATGTTGAGACAGAACTCAATTCTTGGATCAACCCTTACACCCAGGAGCACAAAATGAGTACACATAGGTCACATGTATGAGCATTACATAAATTAGGGATCAAGGGAAGCTGTATTCCAAGATATCACCGTCAGCACCTTCTCACCACTAATTTTCTACTTCACTGTAAATCTAAAAAGCTTTAACATAAGTCACTGCTAGAAAATTTACTTCTTAATTAATAAAGTCTTAAACTAAGGCATTGATTATAAGAGGAGTTATAAGCTTGTCTACTAGAAGAAGTTATCACTTGACACATCATTTATGAAGACTTGATGGAACACACTAAAGTTAGTGACAAATACTTTGTAAGCAATATATCCAGAGTGCTCAATATACAGAAGACCACATCCTACTATCAAGGTTCACTGACTGACACATCTTCCAGACTCTGCAGCTAAGTCAGGCTGAAAATATAGCAGAAATTCAGAAATTATGCTCTAAGGATCTGCATCAGAGAGCATGCATTCCTGCACTTGATATGAATTGTCCATAGAAAAACATTATTCCAATTCAAAATAAAAATGGAGTACATTTTACTGAATAGATTGTCAATTCTGCATGTAAAACAGAATCTTGACTTGTCAAATTCAGTTTGTTTTGGAAAGCAAATTAATTTTTCAGCTTTAGTCTGTAATCTTTTCATAAGGTATTTTTTAAAATCCAACATGTAAAAGCAAATGAAATAGAACAGAAAAAAGTTGTATTAAAAAAAATCACCCTCCAAAAAACAACTTTTGTGCCTAAACATCCACCTGAGCATTCAAATAAAGGTAATGTAGGAATTAAGGTCTCATGGTGTCATATTCAGAGCTATCGGGTCTCCCAGGGCAGTGAAATTCCCTAGCTAGCTTCCTCCCTCACTTTGCCCACCTCTTTTCTGCTAGCCATATCCAGACACACAAGTTTTCTGTTTACTCCACACAAAAGTGAACTCACAATTTTTACATCACTTTGAGCGAATTTATTCCAACAGGCCTTTCCTGACCATCTCCACTTTGGAAGTCACCCTATACCTATGTTGAAGAAGACGTGTGCTCCTAAGTGTCATTTTTGGATATATTTTTCTCTTTATACATCAGTCCCCAGTACATAAATTGGAACAAACATTCTTCATTCCTCTGTCTTGTCAACTAAGATTTTAATTTCCTGAGTGCAGTGACTTATGTGCATTTCCAAGACTCCCTGCAGAGAGCTTTGAATTCAGCTGGGGCTCCTGGATGATGCTGGGGCTCCAAGGTAGGTGTCAGGCACACAAAAGCACAGTGCAGGATCCAAAGCAGAAGTGATTCATACTGAATTAGAGCTCATAAGACCTCCTAATTAAAAAATTCCACAGTGGCTCTACTTGCCATGCATGTCATTCCCTAAAGTACTTGCATAGCATCTGCCACCCACAAATAATTAACTGCCTTAGAGTGAGGAAAGGTGTGTGCAGCAAGTCAGCTTGGCTGCTCCCCATGTTCTGCTGCTAGGGGGATGTGAAAAGGGTAAAAACACCAAGACAGAGCAGCAATTACTTCACCACACAAAAGCACAAGGCAGCAGAGAATGTTTACACTCCAGCCCTGACAGAGCAGATGAACACAGCTACCACAGAGCAACACTGTAAGCTCTGAAAAGATTTGTATTTAAGCGTGTATTAAACTCCCTCTGAGCTTTCCTGCCAACCCAAATTGTACTGGCTTGTCTACAGCAGAACTGTCAGGATTCAGCAGCCCAGCCCACACATATATGTTGTTACAGGAGCACAGAGATGCTCACACAGGCTGACACAAAGTCACACAAGGATAAGGAATCCTTTCAGCAATGTGGATGTGTCCAGCCCAGCAAAACTGTGTTGCTCCAACACAAAAATCACAACTAGGAGCAGCATATTTTCACGTAAGCAACCTGCCTTTCAGAGAACAGATTTGCTCAGCCAGCACAATGCCAAGGTTCAGAGAAACAAGAAGCACAGGTATTCTGAAATAAGAGCAGGGAGATGAAAAATGGGAGATGCTGAGTGCAGCCATTAGGACAAAGTCACCATATAACTGACCAAATATTATTGCATTAAAGCCACAGGGTATCACAGAGAGGTTTTTTTTCAGCTTCTTAGCTGCCAAAAAAAATGAAAATTATGCACAGACCAGATCCTTACTGAAAGAAAGAACACATGAAACATTCTCCTTACACTAGCAAAACCCTTGATCATATACTGGGGGAAACAAAACTGGAAAACCAAGATACAGCGTGAAAGAACAGTTCTTGTGTGTAATATATTGGTAGCACCAGGCCCTAGCACTTCAGTAAACACAATCAAAGCATCACAGCTGGAATTTGTAGCCCACTGTGTTATCAGTTTTTGAAGAGCTGCTTAATAGAGACAGAGCCATCTGGGCCAATTACAGACCACACATCTTAGGCATGATGGAAAATGATTCCAAGTCACTGTGTTAAAATTCAACATAGTCTTCTTTTGTCTTGTTTTCCCTTTGATGCCTACAAAACAAGGACCAGCAGCAATGATTTTCGCCTAGCCCAAACATAAAATAATGCTAGGGTAATTTCCTGTGTACTTAATTGAAGGGATTTGGAGGCAAAGATTTATAAGGGAAGAAGTCAATATAATTTTCTGAAAGTTTCAACATTAAAAAAAAATTAAAAAAAAAAAAAATCTGTTTTGGACTTGTCTACTCCTTCCCACATTATATACAAAGTACTCATCTGGGAATAAGCAGATCAGTTTAAACTTCTTTACTATATTCAGGTCACACAGAAGAAATAAAAGGAAAACTTGTAATGCCAACAGCACACCATTACAATAAAGCCTATACAATAAACCAGAATGAAATAGAACTATAAGGATATGAATATTATTACACTCCTGATGCCCAATCTGCCAACATTTTGCGTCAGCACAACTGACATAAATTTTATGCCTTTTTGTTTGCTTTTCTTCTAACAAACTCTGCTTAGGCAAAACTAAATCATACCTGAGACCTGTCCTTTGTACTCCCAGCAGGACTGTAATATGCAGCTTGCCCAGCATAAAACCAATCTCTATTTAAGAAAAACATTAAAGGATATAGCCACCAGGTGACATGTAACGGAATTTACTCTGGAAAAGTTCCTACATCTAAAGTGTCCCATTGGTTGTAAATAACCTACTGAATATTCAGCAGTAAAAATTTCACTGGGCTACATAAAGCTACTTAAAACTGCCTTAACTTCCTAAGGGTGAGTTATCCTCTCTGCAGAGAATACTGGGATTTTGTCCATTCCTGTGAGGAACACTGCAAAAAGATCAATTAATCCAGAGAAGTTGGTCCTTTAATCCCATCAAGTTGCTGCTCTTGAAGGCTGCTCCTTTTTCACCCTTAGCAGAAGGGACAACAATGACATATGTGGTAGACATGCTCAGTACATGTTCAAATATGTACCAAAAGTTACAGTGAGTTACTCTGAGCTTTCCTGTTATAAAACTGCTTCAGAAAAATGCTTCATTCAAGTGCTTCAGTTGAAATTTGTAGGAACTCACCTGGCAAATGTAAAAACAGAAGTGCTCAGTAGGGAGCTGCTACCATCTACCTTCAGTGATTGACTTTATAAAATAATTGCTTCTTTCATTACTCTCCAGGGAAAAAGAAAAGCTAAAAAATGATGAACACTCCTGTCTTGCAGTAACTTATATGACAAAAAAATAAAATGTATTTTCATTATACTGAGTAAGATTTGTATTGTTTAAATCTATAAGCAAAAAGGCACAGGCACTGGAGGAAACATTTCTGGAAGCAAATATGTATAGAGAAAGACACCGGTTTATGGCAGCAAGATATTTTCATAATCTGAAGTATTAGATTTAATCTTTCATTCTGAAATAAATAGTCTAGTTGGATGTTGGCATAAAGCTGAACCCAATGAAGCATGAAATTACAGGAAAGTATTCTTACACTATTTGCTACTTAAGTGTATCTGCATTTTTTCACCAAGAGTACTCAAATTACTTTTTAAATACCAATATTGTACTTTACAGATGGGGAGACTGAGATGCTGAATGGTAATGTTTGCTGCACAGGAATAGCAAACAGTTTAGTAACAGAGGTTTCACACCTAGTGGGGCTTAATTCAAACAGTGCTTCCTCATGAGCTGTGCTCCCAAGGCATGACTATGCAAATAACTGCTCCATGTTTTTGTTTCCCTGACAAATCCTCTCTCTAGTCAAGAGAATTCTAGGCTGTCAAACAAAGAACATTAAATTTCCTTTGTCACAATATGCAAGAGACTAGTGACATGTTTTTTCAGAGTTCAAGCTAATGAAAAGGAGGTGGTTTTGGGTTGGTTTTTTGCTTTTATGTCAAAGGCACCAAAGCAACTTAACCATGGAAAGAAGTGAAAAAGGATTTAAGAAATTAGCTTATTGAAGATCACACTTCAACCATATCCCAAACCTCCAATTTGGTAGCTAGACACCCACAGAGCTGGGGAAGATGGAAACAGTCAGAGTCCTTGCCCAGGGATTGTTTTCACTGACTAATCACTAATTGTAAAATACAGAAATAGCCCCAGGTACACAGAGTAGAATAAAACAATTATTCTAAGTGTCTGAATGAATGTTTGGTTTTTAATGCAGAAACAATATTTTTGCTTTTGAGCTTTTTTATGCTTTTTGAAGTCTGTAAAGATATATACAGTAACAGTAGAGGAAGCAAACAAACAGTCTTCTAAGGCAGAAAAAAAGCCTAGGAGTTTCCCAGCCTAAATCAATGCTTTTCAGAGCTTCATCTTTGCTGTTTATTTAATAGTAAACTTAAAAGGTGAAGTATCCAATGGCATCGCATAATGAAGGAGGTGCCTTCTTTGCTGATTCCTTATTTGTAGAATAATTCATAATGGTGGAAGAAACTATGTTTCCTGAGAAAATTTTATGTCAAAAACATGTTAAATAAGAAAAATGTCAGGAGAGATGGAACTGCAGTGCCTGCATAGTGAGTAGGAAGACCTTGGGATTAATTAGAAAACTAAGAACTACTTCTACCAGCATGCATTCTCAGACATTGCAAAAATTCACCAACTATTATGAAGTGCCAGCAGGAACCAAGAACAAGCAAATGAAAAAAAAATTAAAAACCACAAACACACAAAAACTCCCCAAAGCAAACATTTGCATCTAAAAGATATGTAAAAGCTCAAAGTTTGAGAGAGAATAGACTTTAAAGAAATAAAACTTTCCTATAATGAAATCTATTGAATATCAAATAATTTTTGACCAACGAAAAAGGATATCAGTAATATTTTCAATTGTAATTTTAATGGGAAAAGTTGATTCCAAGAATGTGAGTTTAGGATGGCAATTTGTCTTCGTTTGCAGTATACTGGTGCTTAACACTATGGAAAAAAACCTCTACTACTACTTTTTTTAACCTAAATTTCCACCAACTGCAAAATGAATGAATCTCCAATGTCAATGAAAATCTTCAATCCATTCTATTTCAATCTACATGTATTCTAATTCCTGCACATTTCCCTTCTTTCTTCATATTACACTCCTCCATCAGCACTTTTCCATATTTTTTAGCTGATGCCATCACCGTTGGTAGAGAACAAACAAAATATCAGAACAGGGAAAGAAATCTTTGCAAAATCTTCAATCCAGTATTTTAAAATTTTGGATGGCCAACTAAAAACACACTCTACAGCTTCAAGAAATGTTGGGGCCTGCAGGATAAAGAGAGTGAAAGACTTCCCTGAGTAACTTCTTATACTGTCCTTAATTTTTATAATCAGGATTTTTGGATCAGGAGAATGGCTGGCAACAAAAATTTTTAAGATCTGTCCCTCCAGCTCTGCACCCTTTCATCTACTCTTCTGTGTGTTGTCAGTTACAAAATACCGTATTTATTAGTTCTTCCATGTGAATGTCCTACATAGAAGTAGGAAAAGTATCTACCCAGAAAAAAATTACCTTTTTTTAATTCATAAAGCAATCATTTATGTCTTATGAATCAGAATATTCACTTTTCAAAATATGGTGAAGCAGGCAGGTTTTTGATCTCTAATCAGAATTTATTTGGTAAAAGTAACAAACCACAGATGCCCCTCAAGGCAGCCCAGAATTCCTATCTGCCAATAGCCCATAAGGCTTAATCAACCTATGAGAAAGAAAGAGGGAAGCATCTGCTGACCTGCTCTAGCCAAAACACAGACAATTTCATTCTTCTTAAGATGAAGTAACTCAGCAAGCAATCCCCTGTTTTATTATGGGGGAAATGCAAGGCAGCCAACCATCCCTACTAAATCAAACTATCCTGAACTACCCTCTGAAACTGCAATCCTCAGGATTGGAGTCAGGGATCTGCCAAATTAAAACATTAAAACATTACTTAAGTAATCACCATTTTATAAATAGAAGAGCAATTTCCCCTGTAGCCAAATCTCCATATGGGAGACAACAAGCAAGCGTTTCCATATTTTAAATGTTAACTCTTCTGTAGACATACCTCATTTAAGATGGTATCATGTAAATATGCCAAGGCTCAAATAGCTGTACTATAAGAAAGAATACTGGCTCATATCCTCAGCTCTGTAAATCACTGACTTCTCTTCAACAGAAATAACTCAATGCACATCAGCTACAGATCTAGCACAGTGTTTCCTGCTGAACTTGCATGGATAGAAGTGCTTTGAAAAATATAACATCCCTGCCACTCATTTCAGAAATGGATTTTCATGATGACTGTTCAAAGTTGGCTTTTCCCTCATTTTTCCCTGCTTTACTGGCAGCTATTATGGGCAATTTTATTTATTTTAATAGGTTTGTCCTCATTCTTCTGCAGGCCCTCTTTGAGCATGGAAAAACCACAGTAAGGTCTCCCCAGAGACTTCTGCAAGGGTCTCCAGGTTGAGCAGGTGACAACCCAATGTGCAGCTGGTATCCAAATATGACTATAAGTCAATCTTCTTACTCTGTAAATAGGGAACAGCCTGTTGAACTCTCCAGCATGGCAGTGGGCTGCACACCATGAGCTCCCCTTGACTGGGGAAGTCTCTCAAAATTACTCCTTGAGGCAGAGAAACTCCTGCAGCACATTCCCAGTGTGAATAATAGCACGTTAAACTTTGAAATCCTAGTTAAGTGCTATAAAGGATGGACTGTAGACATATAATCCTTTAGACACAAACTGTGGATCAAGCCTCAGACTAAGTCTGGATCCAGCTGCACCCAAACTCCCCTCAGAAGGGAGTTTAGGAAGCAAGGGAGTCCTTTCTGAAACTCATGACTCAGTGGGAGAGTTTCCCTGGCAGTTTTGTCTGACCCTGTGCTTCATGCAGTAAACCATGAAGTGTACCTTGCCCTCAGATCTAGTTAAACCACTGCCACATTAACCATCAAACTTTGTTAATACACTACCTTGTATCAATAAATACATTGCTGCTTCTCTGTTCCAAGGCACAACTTCATCCACAACATCTGGATGTAAGATTTCAGTTACAATGCCTATTTTCAGCAGATTACCTCCGAAGCAATTAATTTGCTAGAACTTTTTTGCCCAGCCAGATTGATGTCTCAAAAATTTTTTTTCAAGCACCTGCAATGAAAATGTGGTCATGTGAATGGCTGAATCAGGAACAGGTGTAACAAAAAAAGATCCCACAAAAAAAAAAAGACATTGAATAGGACTTTCACCTAAAAACTATGGGTAAGCATATTTTGTTTTGACATTTAACTTGGATTTTTTTGGTTAAGCCCTCATAGGGACCTTTCAGCTAGAGCAGATGTTCAGACCAATAGTTTTGACAGTAATTGCTCGGGACAAATAAATGTTGAACCTGATTTTGGCTAAGCCAGATATATCAGAAACTGTGCCAAAGAAAGAAAGAAAGAAAGAAAGAAAGAAAGAAAGAAAGAAGGAAGGAAGGAAGGAAGGAAGGAAGGAAGGAAGGAAGGAAGGAAGGAAGGAAGAAAGAAAGAAAGAAAGAAAGAAAGAAAGAAAGAAAGAAAGAAAGAAAGAAAGAAAGAAAGAAAGAAAGAAAGAAAGAAAGAAAGAAAGAAAGAAAGAAAGGAAGAAAGAAAGAAAGAAAGGAAGAAAGAAAAGAAAAGAAAGAAAGAAAAGAAAGAAAAAGAAAGATCTGGGAAAATTTATGTGAAGGTGTTTATGTGCAAAAATAATATAAAATCAACACATGGGCAGTTTTACTTCAAAGACTGATGTAAAAAAAATGAAAAGCCAGAATACTGTGGAAAGTTATTGTGTGGCTTCTTTGGTTTTATTTTGGTTTTGGGTTTTATTAAGCAAAATTAATCTAGGGACTGGGAACAAAACAAAACACAAGCAATGAGTTCCACACAAAAGTGTTATTCTAAATAAAAGGGAAAGATTCCCAGTAACCAACCTTTTATTATCTAGACTGTGTAAAATTACGACTAACACTGATTTCCATCCAAGAAGCTGCAAAAAAAGAATAAATCAAAGTACTTTTTTAAGGCAAGCATTGTTACCTTTATTCTGATGGAGGACACGACACTGCACCGCATCATAAAGGGACTATTCATATGCATTCACTATTTACAAATATCTGACCATGATGATGTTTATCTGATTTCAACATCTGCCAAATTTACATAGTCATAAAGATATCTGAAAATACTGCCCCAGTGAATGGACTGTTTATGGACACCTTATTTTGTTGCTACACAAAATCAAAGTCTCACTTGAGCACATGCAACATTCACCAAAGCTGAGTAGAGAAACCAACCACACTTAATATTCCAGGCTTTTGGGGATAAAAAGTGATAATAATTTTATTCATTTATTTTTTAATTTAATTCAATAATTTTTAATTCATACCCCAAATCATAGGAAAACACTCCTGGTGTGTGGACACAACTGATTAAAGAGTCACTGATTTTAAAAAAACTGATTAAAATTGCAATTTACTGGCAATTAATTACCTGAATAAAAAGAAGGTGATCACAACAGAGCAGCGTCCTATGAGTTACATCACCTTTGTACTTGGACTGAATTTGCCAGAAGCACAGAAGTATTTCACAGTTTGTGAGAAGAACTTGCAAGAGTTCAGGGACTGCAATAAAAGAGAGGAAAATTATGAATTCACCACCAAGGGTAGACACTTGAAAGCTTAAAGACAGTGAACACAGAAAGAAAAAGAATCTCAGGAAGTTTGCAGGGGAAAAATTAGATATAAATATAGATTATATGGATAGGATATAGATGGTATAGATGATATAGGTATAGGTATATAGATATTGATAGATAGATAGATATAGATGATAGATGATATAGATAGATATAGATATAGAGATAGATATAGATAGATATAGATAGATGATATAGATATAGATATAGATATAGATAGATATAGATAGATATAAATACAGAAAAGTAAAAGAAGAGCAAGCCCTCGAGTCCCCAAAAGATCATGTCTTCATTGCTGGTGAAGTAACAAGTCCACTTATCTAACTTTGCTTAAGCTGCTTAATATAACTCATACTGAGACTAAATCTGAACTGTCAGAGCCTGACTGCAGAACTACCATAAGGTGATGGGAATGATAAATTCTGATTACATGACATCATGTCTTAGAAGAAAAGAATAAAGAAGGAGTTTGAACTTTCGGCCAAAATGTTCCCCCTTGTGTGCCTTAGGTTGTTACCAACAGAAATCTGTGCTTTGGCACCTAAGACCAAGTGGCTTTATTTCATCACTCACAGCTACTAAAGGCTTTGACATGAGACCAATTCACCCCCTATATAAATCACAATATTTTTATGTGCATGCTTATTTTCAGTACAAAACTCTAATGAAAAGAAAAAGCTCCTGAAACAGGAAAGTGCAATTGTCCTAAGCCAAGTTTGTCCCCAGATATATGATGCAGCTAAAAACAAAAACCAAAAAGCAACACAAACAAACAAACCACCCAAAAATAAAAAAAAAAAAGAACCAAAAACCCAAACAAACGAACAAACACAACAAACAAACAAAAACATCATGAAAGTATTTTGTAGTACTTATGAAATTGCTTCAGAGATAAATACAGAAGTCAAGTCAGACCTCTAGGTGAAAAATCGCACTGAATTAATTAAGTTTCAAATGTTAATATGTAAACATGTAGCATATTTAGACTGTGAAGGATTGTAATAGTCCAAGTACTTCAAGACATCACAATGCATGAGATATAAAATAATCTCTTAGTTGTCCATTACACAGGTAGAGTTTTCTTGCTGAAAGAGCTAAAAATATAGTAAGGAACCAAAATATATAACTCTAGATAAACCCCCACAAAATCTATTTTTAATAACAAAAAAGCACTTAGTCAAATAGGGATTTGTCTGGATAGGCACTGATGTTTCCTTACTATCTAATGCAATGTTAGAGATCTCCATGAGAGAGATGGATATACGTTTAATTTCAAAGTGTTATGTCTATGTTCAGGTCTGTGTCAATCACAGCAGACAAGTTTCCAACTTCCACACATGCTTCCTTTCTGCTTTGAATAAATCACAAGCACAGTTAACTTCTCCAGGATTGTGTTTCCATACCTTGTGTATTATTAGAAATAGAAGCAGTGACATCTCTCAGGGTACTTTTGGCTGCACAGGAAAGAGGAAAGAAGATTTTGTCTGGTTTTGCATTCCAAGGAGGTTTAGATACCTATCTATTCAAATAGGCAGGTGTTTAACCATCCTTGCCCTAAGAATAGCTGGTACATCTCCCTACAGTAATCAGAATGCAGAGCTTAGCACTCATTTGCAAAGAACATAATTAATACGGTAGAAATCTTTGTTTAAACATTGCCTTGGCTGAATATGTTGAAAACTAATGTCACATTGAATTCTTGCAGTTGATTCTTTCATTTACATTTGATATGGGACTCAGATCCCTTGGAAGAATTTTGGAAGGCAGTGTGTGCATCTTTATTTTTTAAAAAAGCTCTTAGTGTTCAAGGGTGTTTTCCCCCAAGTTTCAGACTTGGCAAGCAGTTGCAGGCCTCTCAGTGATTTCCATTTCAACATTTGATTTATTAAAAATACCCTAGATATAGTTTAATTTACTTGCAAATTTTTATTATTTTTTTCACCTGCCTTTAAATGGAAAACCTGTGCACTTGAAAGTTGTTTATTTCCACAGCAGCCTCTGCAAATATCTGTGTAACCTCTTTGTGAGAAATTCTATTCTATAATTTCTTGCAGCAGTATTTCTTCAGGCACTGTAGTTGATATGCTTGTACCTTCTTTAGTAGCTGCCTTAAAGGAATAATTTTTCTTTGCCTCTCCCAGCTCTGAATAAAGAAAAACTCTAATGGCACTAAGTTTTTCTACATCAATTTCATTGTGTATTTACAGATAAAGAAAGTGAGGAGAGAACAATTGCAAAAAAAAAAGGCAGCTTGAATTGAGTTCTGGTACATGTTATTTGTGTAGCAGAGACATGCATTAACACAAAACTTTTCTTAACTTACAGTATTTGAGATTCTCTTGTATATTTAACCCAGAATTACAAGAATCTTGCGACCAAGAATCAGCTAAGCCAGTCTGACAGGAGTTCAGGTTTTTGGATGATAAGGTTCTCATGACATCAAAAACTTTCAAGTTTTACTCAAAATACTGGTTTGTCCTGGCTTACAATACAACTTGAATCCAAAACTCTGTGGCATTTTCAGATCCATGTCATTTAGCAGCCTCCTAAAATGAAGGTTTTGTGAGTAACTTCGAACAGTGATTCATTTCTGCAATGCACAATAGAAATACTTCAGTCACTACTGGAAATGTAACTTTCTGATTCTGTTTTCTTGTGGTCAAAATTCAAAGTTGAAAAATGCTCATTCTTCAACCTATGCCCTTTTAAAGATAAGTATTATAACTGGATGGGAAATATTTCCTACCTCATGGAAATTCTTCATTGCTTCACAACTTGTGGCATTTAAAAAGATAGAAATAACTGCTTGGATTCAATTAAAAGTTCAGACTTAGAAGGAAAACCTCAACGCCATAAACAAGTCTTCTAAACATCAAGTTACTGGACTTTAAACAAGTAAGTGTCCTCTAATAATCTGTGTGTTGTAAAGTTTACAATATTTGGTGTCTCTAAGCCGCCAAATAAACATATTTTCCTTCTGCATTTGTACATGCATGCAAATTAGGCTATGACAAACAAGATGAATTCTATCTAATGAAAAGTAGTTTGGACTGAAAGTTATGCTGCAGATATTTTCCATATGAAAATATTTATCAAGAAAACTTATATTTCATAAAATGTCCCATAAATTAAATCCAAAATATAAGAAATTTCCTAGATAACTCCAGCTGACAACTATCCTCTTAATGCTTTTTCATATGTAACATTGGGAAGTATCATAAAATACATTTTATGTATATGTTACTAATTTGCCACATTTTTTATTAAATTGCTGATCAAAAAAGAAAAAAATCTAATTTACTAAGTTGCAGGTTAGTAGTACTCTGAGTTTAAGCCACATTTTTAAGATAATTAATTCTGATTAATAAATAAATTTCTATCAAATGATTAATCTCTTGATTATTTTAATTAGAATCTGCCAAATGTACATTATTTCTACTACTAGAGTAGGCTATAAATTATATATGCACTCAGTTTTATATGGCTAACAGGCTTGACAAATTGCTTATTCAGAATGACTAACTAATCTATCACTTTTTTAGCAGAGAGTACAAAGTGTAAAAGAATCCTAATGAATTTACTAAACATTGTCTATGTACAGAACGAAACTAAACAAAATTAAATTAAAGTTTCATTTGCACACATGGTTAGTCAGGAGAATGTTCTCAGGTACTAGAAGTTAACAATTAAATGCAAATAAAAAACAACCTAACAACTAATTGTTTCCACCTTCTAGAAATTTCTGCATCTTAAAGTAATTACCACCACAAGCTCTCTTTGTTTTTCTGGAGCACTTGTTCAATAAAAGCAGCACAAAGAACAGAAGTTACTCCATTGTCAGCCACAGTGCAGGACTATTCTAGGGTTTCTGGAGAAAATGAATTTCTGATTTCCTCACAATGAAGTACAAGCACTGTGAAGTTAACTCACTCACACACAGTGGCTGCTCTGGGGAGACAATGCCATCCTGCTGGAATCTGACCTGCTGTGACAACCTTTAATATATAATTGTCACCCAAAAGCCTGTGTTCACATTTCTTGTAAGGTCCATGCATGAATACCCACCTATGCAAAATGATTCTGCAAGAGAAATATAAAAATGCCCCTTCATCACAGATGTTTTTTCTTTTGTGCCACCTCTGGATAGGAATTCTCCTTCAAAACACACTATAGTGTAACCACGTGGTTACAAAAAGGGTAATTAAACAAAGATCCTTGCTGGTGCAAGAATGTGTGCCCACAGAACTGTGATCATGTAGGGGAAAAGTTCTCAGACCCTTCTCTTTTGCAGGTTACCCCAACTGGCTTTAAATAAGCCCATTTTTCATTGCAATGCTTTGGTTAATATCTAACAGTCCTAGAGGGCTTAAACAAGAAAGAAAGGTGTGCTCTTCTGTTCAAGATAGCTGCAGCAGGTCAGTGCTAGCAAAAACATGGTCAGTGGTTCTTGCAAAAAAACCCCAAGCAAACTAGAGGTCTTTTCAACCTTGACCAAAACGTGGTGACTGTCAATGGTTCTGGTCTAAAATGTGTAAAGATTTTCATTACCTGTAAGCTTCTTGCTAAAACTAAACCAATACTGACACATTTTATTATATATATTCCTTAAAATCAGAGGTGAGGGTGAAAACATTTGTGTGTTTCTTCTCCCATGTTAATACTTCCTTTGTTGTGCAGCCTCGGCAATTTAGGTCTCTGAGAGTTCAATCTCTGCAAAGCATGTAAGCTCTGAGGCTCAGATCCCAGGCTAAAGCATAAAGAACCATGACACAGCTGTCATCACTGGAGTCCACAGGATTTTTAATCTTCTAAGAGTCTGCCTAATAACTGTTGTGTGCTTCATTGTCTCAGAACTATAATTTGGCCAAGCATATGAGTGCAATTTTGACATCCACCCCTTAAAACCCATTATCTCTTTGCAACAGTGTACAAAACACTGACACATTCAAAGCAGGGGGAAAATCAATGAGAGCCCTGTAATCATATTATTCTAAGCATCTATGTTAAGTCTGCACATATCCTTTTCCATCTTCAATTTGCCATCAGCTGTTATCAACAGCCTGCTGAATACCACAGTAAGTGGGAGAGTAAAGATGATAAAAGCATACAGCTTTCACTGTAAGCAGGAAATATTGTGAACATACTGATGGAATAACACTGAGATCAGCAGGCATCTCTGTTGCTGAGGATTTTCTTGCATGTTTACAGCACAAGAACTGATGGCAGTGAGTGTTTTCCACATTCTGTAAAAGCAATCCATCACAGTGCATCATATGTATTTATGTAACTAGAAAAAAAAAAAAGCTGAAAGTGTTCAGCAAGTTTTGAAACTTGCTTGTAGCTTCATAGGAAATAAGTTGATGAAACAGTTCAGCACCGAAATAAACAAAGTATAATTGAACAATTTTAAGGGCAAAAATCCTGTTTTGATGACAAATAGACACACCAGAACATGAAGTTACAGCATAAAACCTCAGCTCTGTGCTCCTTCTTTTTTATCTTTAGAGATTGACATGGTTTGACCAAAATGCTAGCAAACACACTTGCAAGCTAATTGCCAGGATTGTCCAGACATCTGCCTTTTACAGAAACAATTTTGTTTTTTTTTATTTGCACACCTCAATGCTTTCTTGCTATTGAAGCTTCTATATTTAGAGGACATGGCCTTACAGACCAAAACTTTACCTCTCACAACTAACAAGGGAGTCATGTCTTTAGCATCACCTTTGTTCTTCTGCCAATCTTGAACATCCAGCAAGAGCTTCAGTACTCACCTCCCCACTGTGTCTTCCCCCAGTGTTTCCCTCTAAAGCTTGGTGGTAGAAAGAACAGCTTTTTTGTTAGCAGCACAGTCATCGATGGCCAGAGTTCAACCATATTCCTTCTGCCTCACTTTTTTCTTCTCCTTTTCTTTCCTAGATACAAACTTCTGCAGCACCTGGATGTCTCCTTACAGCTTAGGCTCCCCTGTTCATCATTAGTGTGGCTCCCGTGCTCAGACAGCTCTCTTTAATCTTTGCTCTGCAAAAGCACCACAATTATCCTTCCCATTCCATTTCTCCTCTCAGCCTTTGGCTCCCCTCTGCCACTTTCTTTTCAATTTTTTTCTCTTTACATCCCTTGCCCATTGATGTTCAGCATTTCTTGACATATTTCTGACACACAGAAATCACATATTCCCTCTTAAGATCTCTGTTTTGTGAAAATAAATTAATCTGCATAGAGTTGGATTACTTTGAAGGTAATAAAGGCATTTAAACAAGGGGCAGAAGGGTAAGAAGGAGCTGCTTGTTATGTCAACTTTTTGACTGCTGTCTCCATGGGAAGGAGGAAAGGCTCCAACAGTGATTTTATAGTACAAAAATATTTTATGTTTTACCATCCTTAGAAGACAGATTTAAGATACATTCTTTTGCACATTGTAATGTGTTATCAGTATGCTCCCCTTTCACTAGGGAGAGTGGTATTCTATTATACTCCATAGGTGACTATGCATTAAAATTTTCCTTTTTCTGAGTTGCATAGCATGTGAGTGTGTTAGGGCCATGAAACCCTAATTCTTTTGTTTATGCAGTTAAATACCATTAATTTTTTTCTGAAAATTCCAAATTCAGTCCTTGGTTTTTTAACCATCTTTTCACTCTCACACATTTCATGTAACCTGTGCACAATTCCTTGTATGAAGACAACAACCTTTGTAAGGAGTTGTGATATTATATCTTAGAACAATTGATGAATCCACAAAATACAGATCATCTTTCAGGGAAAGTCCTTAAATTTTATCTTAAATTTTATTATAAACTTAAACTTTATTTTTCACAATTTATCTCAAATAGGATATCCTTTCAGATGTTGCCTTCACTATATCTTTAGAACCCTACCACCTTACCTGTACCACAACAAACACAAACCTTCGTGCCTAGAGGAGCATGGGCAGGATAAAAAAACCCTACTGTTTAAAGTGAAAGTGCATTTTTTTCATGCTTGTGTTCAAAGAAGAAGAAAGCACCAGCTGGAAAACAAAATTCTGCTAAGCCAGCATTAAATATTTGTACTTTGTTCTTTGAAAATGTGCTGTCTTGGATACCCTGAGTTAGGGGATATAGGAAGGAAAGAAAAGAGCATTGCAAACAAGATGAGAGGGAAGACATACACATCAGTAATTTATAGACATGTGTTTAGTTTGGTCAGCTAGCTTGGATCCAAAATTTCTGCATGACAGGTATTCCATGGAGGGCCTATGGTTCTCTGAAATCTGACTGGAGAGGAAAAGATTCACTGCTCCATAAAATTGCTATTGCCTCAAAACTGATTCTCTCTTCATATGGCATAAGCATAAGAGCAGGCAGGAAGGCTCAGTTTCTGGTGGCATAAACCAGTTCTGAATCTGACCAGGTCTATGTCTCTCTCTCCTACTGCCATACTTTTGAATACTGCTATCCAGAGGTTATCAGTCAGTCCTCCAGTTGACTGAGTTGATACTCTCGTGGCATCTGCATATCTCCCAGAGTTTCATATTCAGCTCTGTGATGCAGGAAAGATTAATCTCCGGTGGGGTCACAGCTCCTAGCAGCACAGGCAGGTTTAAGTGACTTTCCAAAGATCAAGCAGCTCTGTGGCAGAATAGGGATAGGTACAGCTGGAGCTTTCCAGAAGAGATAGGTACAAGCAAAAAACAGGAATCCCCACTTGTAGTATTTTGAGGCTCTTCCTTGTTGCCCTGGGGAGTTGCTTCAGGAATTCTGCAACCACAGAAACCCATAAAAACTTGCCAATCAATTTGTATTAAATGATCCCCCTTGAGGATTCAGCAGTAGATGTGAGACCATACTCTCTGAAACATAAAATTATTTGAAAATATCTGATTTTTTTTTCCACTGATGAAACAAGAGCTGCCTAAAAATATTCATCAGGGTAACAGTGTGGAAATACATTGTTAGGTGAGACTGGATTATGATATTCTTTCAGAAAGGACTCCCTATCCTTTCAAAACCCATATTGAAATAATACCTGTGGCTAGCACAGGTTTTTCCCATGAGAATTTTTCTTGTGTTTTATAAATAAAGATAAAGTTTGGATGTTGTTGGAACAGTGTCCCAGAACTTGGACAGTGCAGGCCTGGCCAATCAGGCCTGGGGGAAGGCTTCTGACTGACCAATCTGGGTGACTTTTGAGAACTCTATATATGTGATGAAATCAAAACAATAAAGGTAATTCCTTCTTGCCACTGAGAACTGGTGCTTTCATTACTCTGCTAGCTGCTCAACAGCGACAATACCCACTATTCCAGAAATGCTTAGTATCAAGCAGCTCCTGTCCTTGAGTCTATATAACAGGGAGCTCATCACTGCAGAGAACTTGCTGATTATCCGGGGAAACAGAACTCTGAAAATCTATTTAAGTATTTGGTGTGTTGTTTATTTGTTGGTTTTTTTTTTCCTTCATAAAAAAGTGCAGCAAAATTATTGTTTTTTTCATAACTGTGCAAATGAAATAACTCACTTGAGATACTTTTTTTATTTTAACACATGTATGATTCCCTTGCCCACTGTGCCCTTCTTCAAATATTTCCAGTCCCTAAGGAAAAGATGTGTTGCAGTGTTAGGTGTGAAAAGTACACTATCTCTAATGAAACATTTGATTTTGAAGTATATTTAAAAATACAAAATCCCCCTTGAAATGGAATTATGACCCTTTTTGAAGCAGTGCTGGATTGGACAGATTCTGCTAAAATTACTCTCCATAAGAGCAACCTGTCAGCTGAATGCACTGCTTAAAGCAACTCTGAAAGAGCATAACAAAGAAATAAACTCATGTCTTGATTCAGAAGGAGGTGATTTAAAGCCTGTTTCACTCCTTCAAAGCTCAGCTCCATGTAGAGTGGAACAGTTCTGTGATGTGTGGAGGGTGATCCTTGAGATCTACTAAGTCCTAAAGAGGGCAAGGGAGATCACTGGCATTTCAGAAATGAGCACACCCTCTCTGAGCAGAGGCTTCAAAGTGGGCAAGACAGAAGGCTTTCCCTTCCCTGCAATATTCAACTGCTAAAAGAAACTTTATTTCTTACTGATTTGCATCAACTCTCCTTGGCTTACAGCTCAAACCTTGAGCATAAGGACTCTTTGGGAAGTCATAATGACTCTTTGGGAAGTCATAATTAAAAATAATATTCCCTTGGAGTGTAAGAGTGCTTTTAAAATTATTGCAGTTATTTATCTCTTTTTTACTGTGTCTAGTTTTGCTTTCTGTGAGGTCTTTCACAACTTTATCAGCTCTTGCCTTACTGTAGGTTTTGTGCTTTTTCCAAAACTTAGATGAATGCTTTTCAGAGTCTTTGAACATTTACTGAATGCTCGAATCTTTTCAGGTCCCATTCCTGCACTCCTGTATTTAGTGGTATTTTCAGTTTCACCCAAACACAGAAAACAATGTTCTGTTGTTCACAGCTGTGACTGATGGAAGAAGGTTTAGAAGGTTTAGAAGACATGGCCAGGGGAGATGTTCCTAAGAAACTCAGTTCTCCTAAAGAGAGTGACTGCCCTGACTTAGCCAGGCCATGAGCAGGGAGTTGATTTGTGGCTCCACACAACACAGAGTATAAAATTAGACCAAAAAAGTTTATAAGAGAGCAATGGCTTCAATCCACATATACCGAGCATCATGACAATGAAAGATCATAAAGATAGATGATCTGAATCACAATGCTATTGTGATTAAACTGTATATTGTAATTACAATATGGTTTTATGCCATATATCCTATCTTCAAATAAGTAAATTTGGTATTGAACCTTACACCTTCCACATATGAAATGCCTAAAAGAAGCTGTTAAGTATTAAACTCTAAAAGTGAATCTGAATAAACAGCTGACAAAAACCCCAAAAGGTTTAAAAACAGTTCAATGGAGTGAAAACCTAGAAGAAACAAATTTTTAAACCTTGTTTAAGATTTTATGTTAATTAATTTAATAATTAACAGAATTATTGAGTTAATAATAACATCATTTTTTTTGAGGCATGAATTATGGTCCTGGGGAAATAATCTCATGCCTGGTGGATGCTGACTTATGGACATGTTATTTTGCCCCCATCATCTGAAGCAAACTGGACAACAATACATGTCACCTTTTGAATTGATTCTGTTATATTATATTTTCAAAGAAACTCATCACCCCCTTTATGCCTAAGAAATTTTGTATATTATACTAGTAATAATTATTCTAGTTGATATTGCATTATTAATATATTACATACTATTACATATTAATATATTTTATTTTTATATAATCACAGTATTATTGTTCAAATAACAGATGACACTGTAACTTCGGGCATAAATATATTACCTAGCTAATTTGAGCTGTTTATTTTATCCCTTGGATAACTAGACTAATCTGGACAGATCTAGGCAGAAATTTTTGTATGCAGTGTCTGGAGCAAATTCTTAAACAAATGCTACCAGTCTTCAAAAGAAGTAATTTATGGGAAAAATGTCTCTCCATGGCCTGGAGTAATTGTTTATTCATTTGATTTCTCTCCAAATAATGGGCCATAATTAAAGTAAGTTCTAGCTTGTTGTATGGGAGGAGGAGAGTTGTGAACTTTGATTTATTTATCACAAGACTGATAATTAATTCAATATCTAATGTAGATCTTCTAAAAAATAGTTTAAAAAGAAGTTTAAAGTCTGTTAGTCTTTTGAACAAGGTCCTCAGCATTGTTCCACTGGCGTCAATGCAGAAGAGCATTAAAGGGGATTTGCTACCTGTAACTTGGTTTTCATGTAAATTCCCACCTCTGTAACCAGCATCATGTACTGCTTAGGGCTTATTTGATTATTTATAACAATTAAACAGAGTGGAACTAGAGCACATTTACATTGTTTAAAAAGTGGAATATGGCCTCATTCTGCCAAGACCTTTGACCTGGCATTGATTCAAATTAATTTTATGGTGTGGCTAAAATTGATTTCTAGAAAACATGAAAGAGATGAAGAAAAGGGACTCTGACTCCTCAAAATTCCAGTTTTTGAGACAGCATCCCAGATGCTTGGGCAGTGTTCATTGGCTATTCCTGTCACTGCTGCCAACAACTTGCAAATATATCCTGACAGAGAGAGACTGTGATAAAGGAGAACCACATAAACATCTCTTGTCAATATGGTTGCCCAAGGGAGTTAGGCTGCCTAAACATTTGTGGAAGCAGGACTTCATGTTGCTGACCATTTGTGAATGGTCATGCCTTGAAAGAAAATTAAAGGAAACCAAAGGTTGTCATTACAGTCTACTTTCTGCCTTGTCTATTTATCTGTAAGACAAAACAAACAATATTAAACCTGAGAACTTGTCTAGTTTCATTTAAGGAAATCAAATACTCAGCACTGCTTTTAGTAAGTAGGTCAGAAAATTCCCCAGGGCATCCAACATGCATTTTGTATAAACATGAGTTGTTAGGCAAATGAACTAAAAAAATGGACACAGAAGATTTTAGCATTTACATCATGATCTCTTGGGATGAAAAGGAAACAAAAGAAGCTGTAAGAGTCTTACTCCTATCTTGGCTCAATATTCTTCTCCCATGATGTGCAAGGGTGTCTCAGAAATGTCAGAAAGCTCTGTAAGCTTAGGTGTAACACCAGTGTACATTTCCTAAAGCTTTGGCTCTGTCACGCCTCACCCCAGTTGACACAGACTTTGGATATTAGCAGTCCATTTGAAAAAGGATTGAGCTCAGCTTTCACACCCAAAGCATGAGGACAGTTTGTGTTCCTCCAGATGCTCCTGGGTTGTTAGTTCAGGAGACAGGGCATAATTCCTCAGGGCATTAAAGCTTTCACATCTCAAGTCAGGAATCATCAGTCAAACTTATTCTCTCACCCATTTTAGGGTTGCCACTGGCTGGTAGATACAGGGGGTTGATACTTTTCCCTACAGGTGGGTATTGTATGGTTAAATTGATTTCCTTTCTTACTCCATAACAAGTTAATGGAAAATGTTTACTGAGGTGAATTTCAAACTACGACCCTTCCCTCAAAATGTTCCTTCTGGTTTGTATGGGTTTTGGGGTGATCCAAACCATGTCCAGCTCTTTTCAGATTTGGGTGCTGTTGGAAGCTGTGAATTTTCATGAGGGGCAAGGGTTTGCAGAGCTAAGCAAAACAAAATCCTTCCTACTTTGTAAACATATATAATGTAGCTCTTTTTGCTGACATGCAAATTTTAGTTTTTGTGGTGGGCTTTTCTGTAAAGAAAACACACATTTCCCATGTTTTTTCATAGCACTTGTATACTTGTTGCTCCTATTTCTCTTTGAGTTTTTAGTCAGACTTCTTGGACAGTCCATCCTGACCTACCTGGACTGAGAACTACAACTTAATGACTGGAATGAACTGAGCAATCCATTATCACCAAAGATTTAACTTTTTTTCTGATAAGCTGTAACAAGCAAGCTGCAGTTCTTTTAGCTGTGTTCTGTATTAATCATAATTTAGTAAACAGTTTTTATGGATTATTCTGGCTTTATTATAGGTGACCCCAAGCACTCCCTAGTGAATATTCAATAAGCAGAAGCAAAGATGTTTATCAATGAGTACTCAGAAAATATGTCTTTCTGAGCAGATTAGTACAATTCTTGACATTGACTTTCAGTGTGTCTACTTTGTTTCCCTTTCTTTTCTTGTGGATGCACAAGACTTAAATGTCATATTGTTTTCCAAGCCACATGACATCAATATTTACTAGACTTGTTCTACCAACATTACTTTCTGGACATCTAGAATGATGCATATAAGCACAATTTAAAGTTCTCCAGGATTTTTAGGCATCCACTGTTCCTTCTGCACCATAGCATAGGTCAGAAAGAGAATAGGACATCAATAATTACCCTACCTTATTGCCAGTAACAAACCATCTGTGTGATGGATTAAAAATTCATTACATGTTTCTTTAAAATTAAGTAAAGCTTCTAATGGAACTTAGACTCATCAAACCTACAGAGAGCTATTGGCCTAATAAATGAGATCAATTGAAATGCTGCTTTCCAGCTAGGAACTCCCTCCTCAATGTTATAATGGGTAGGTTTGCACTGCCATTCATTAGCTCTGTTGTCATTGACCTGCTAATTGAACCCTTTGCCAAATGGGAATAATCTGGTAGCTAACCCATAAAATACTAAATGTTCAGAAAGACAATAGGATAAAATACTTTTTGTCTCAGTAATGAAGCTGTAATTAGGCACATTAAAATTCCATATCTATTCATTATAAAGGCATATAACTACAAGCTGGGAAATACACCAACTTTAACTTCCAGACAAATCTTATCAATCAGACATTTTTAAGGGCCTACACAGAAAGCAGAAAGACATTTTGTAAGTACACAGCTTGGGTCATTGTTGTGCCCTTCCACATCTTTAATGTTTATTTCCAGAATTTGGCTCAAAAATATGGCCATATGTCCTAGGTTGCAATATTGATGTAGTTAAGTATTCTATTACCACCAGCTGTGGGCCATTAGCTGCTATCACCCACTCCGGATGACAGGCAATGGGCCATCCGTTAGCTATCATCACTTGCTAATGACCCACCCCGCATGACAGGCAATGGGCCATCAGAGACCCACCGTGTGACTCATGGACTTATCTCATCCCATTGTGAGATGCTCTGCCCAGGAGGGAGGAGCCAGGTGTTCCCACCTGGATATAACCTGGCCTTGGAACTGCCTGAGCTAGCCCTGTCTACTGGGTTCCCAGAGAACCAGAGCTACTACTAGATCTTCAGCTGGAGACTAGACCTTCACAGGATCACCGCTTCAACTGGACTACTTCAGTTGGACTGCTACTACCACCCTAACAGGGTGTTAGGTTGTATCTGACTTTGTCAGTGCTTTTCCTTGTATTATTTCACTTATTTTTAATTTCAATCTTAACTTGTGATCTCCCACTGGTTTGTTTTCAAACCAGTACATATTTTGGCCCAACGTGGGGCTCGACCTGGGGAAACTCAGAAATCCTATCACCACGATGCTCAGCTTATCTATATGGGTGCTTTATCTCGCTCTCTATATCTTTCCTCAAATGGGAAACTATCTGCCCGTCGTATTGCTCTTGTTACGATCAGGGCATGGAATGAAAATTGCTCTATTGGTTTATTATGCCTATTGCATAGTAACCTGTGAGGCGATGAACACCATTCGGTATATTTACTCGACTTTGTCTGCCTGGCCTAACCTGACCTGCTCCATCTGGGACCTCCTCAGCAATCGCACCCACCCTCTGGGGCTAGGAGGAGAGAGCGGTTTCTTCCAGCATTTCAGGCCAGGCACAGCCATTTTTGACAATATTGAGCTCTCTCTGGATGCTAAGGATGGCATAATCTTCCTGTTAGTTCTGTTTTCTTTCTTCTCTGCGACCAGCACAGTGTACCTCATGCTGAGAAACAGAACAATACTTGGTGTTGTACAGCGTCTTCTCGAAGAGGAGGAGGAAAGAAACAAGTCAGCAGGCAAGAGGAAAAGAACCAAAGGAGCAGTCAATGTCTCAACACAGACCATTGCCGAATCAGAACAGCCAAAGCCAGTAGCGGTTGCCCCCGTCCAGAAAAAGAAATCCAAGAGCAAGTCAGTCCGCACAGCGACTGATGGGGATGCGGCAGGACCATCTCACCAAGCAGAAGAGACAGAGCCGGAGATCATCACTCGCTCTCTATCCCTGGGGGAGCTGCGGGACCTACGGAGGGAATTCACCCGGCAGGCGAATGAGTCCATCTTGACCTGGCTGCTCCGTATCTGGGACGCCGCAGCTAATGACACGATTCTGGATGGAAGTGAGGCCAGACAACTGGGATCCCTGTCTCAGGATGTGGTCATTGACCAAGGGATTGGGAAAACCCAGGAAACTCTCAGCCTCTGGCGGCGATTGCTGCTGAGTGTACGGGACAGATACCTGTGCAAAGAAGACCTCCAGATGCACCAAAGGAAATAGAACACCATAGAACAAGGTATCCGATGCCTGAGGGAATTGGCCGTGCTAGAGATCATTTTCTCAGACAACGAGAGATTCCCCAAGAGCCCAGATAATGTCCGGTGCACTTCACAAATGTAACTAAAATTCGCGCGGCTCAGACCAGAGATATACTCTCGTTACCTGGCAACATTGCAGTGGAGGGAAAGCGAAGACCAGGTGGGCGTGTTAACAAACAAACTGAGAATTTATGAGGACACTGTCACCGCTCCACTACGCACTCAGGTCTCATCAGTGGAAACAAACCTGGCCGCGCAAGTCCGGAGCTTGATTGAAGAGAGCCTCCAGAAACTAAGGAAAGAGTTCAAAGAAGGATTTTTCCATGTCACACCGAAACCAACCCGAGTCTCTGCCATCAGGAGCAGACGTCCCCCAGCCAGGGAAAGAAGACAAACTCCACGACGTGACCTCTGGTTTTTCCTTCAGGAGCATGGGGAAGACATGAGAAAGTGGGATAGGAAACCCACCTCCTCCTTAGCAGCCCAGGTACGTGAATTGAAAACAGAAACATCCACTTCAGGAGGCTCATCTAGGTACAACACTGCCCCAGTCTCTTGTGGACAGAACCCCCGACAGAATGGAAAGGATAATATGACTGATCCTCTTGAAGGAACCTCAGGAACACATTTACAGGAGAAGAACATCGTGCACCAAAAACAGGATTAGAGGAGCCCTGCCTCTAGCCAGGTAGAGGAAAGGGACAATCGGATCTATTGGACTGTGTGGATCAGATGGCCTGGCACGTCTGACCCACAAAGATACACGGCTTTGGTTGACACCGGCGCTCAGTGCACCCTGATGCCATCCAGGTATGTGGGGACCGAATCCATTTCCATTTCTGGGGTGACAGGAGGATCCCAGCAGCTGACTGTACTGGAAGCTGAAGTGAGTTTAACTGGGAACGAGTGGCAGAAACACCCCATTGTGACTGGTCCAGACGCCCCATGCATCCTCGGCATAGATTATCTCAGGAGTGGATATTTCAAAAACCCAAAGGGACATCGCTGGGCTTTTGGGATAGCAGCCGTAGAGACGGAAGACATAAGACAACTGAATACCCTGCCCGGTCTCTCAGATAACCCGTCTGCTATAAAACTACTGAGAATTGAAAAACAGCGGGTACCAATTGCTACAGCAACAGTGCACCGCCGGCAATACCGCACTGACAGAGACTCTGTGGCCCCCATCCATAAGATGATTCGGGAACTGGAGAGCCAAGGGGTGGTCAGCAAGGCTCACTCACCCTTTAACAGCCCTATATGGCCGGTGCGTAAGTCCAGTGAAGAATAGAGACTGACGGTGGATTACCGTGGCCTGAATGAAGTCACACCACCACTGAGTGCTGCTGTACCGGACATGTTGGAACTTCAGTACGAGCTGGAATCCAAGGCAGCAAAGTGGTATGCGACCATCGACATTGCCAATGCCTTTTTCTCCATTCCTCTGGCAGCAGAGTGCAGGCCTCAGTTTGCTTTCACCTGGAGAGGTGTGCAGTACACGTGGAACCGACTGCCCCAGGGGTGGAAGCACAGTCCCACCATCTGCCATGGACTGATCCAGGCTGCACTGGAAAAAGGTGAAGCTCCAGAACATCTGCAGTATATTGATGACATCATTGTGTGGGGTGACACAGCAACGGAAGTATTTGGGAAAAGAGAGAAAATCATCAGAATTCTCCTAGAAGCCGGTTTTGCCATCAAAAAGAGCAAAGTCAAGGGACCTGCCCGAGAGATCCAGTTCCTGGGAGTAAAGTGGCAAGATGGACGGCGTCAGATTCCTTCTGAGGTCATCAATAAGATCATCGCGATGTCTCCACCAACCAACAAGAAAGAGACACAAGCCTTCCTAGGCGCCATAGGCTTTTGGAGAATGCACATCCCTGAGTACAGCCAGATCGTGAGTCCTCTCTACCTCATAACCCGCAAGAAGAACGATTTCCACTGGGGCCCTGAACAGCAGCAAGCCTTCACCCAGATCAAACAGGAGATCGCTCATGCGGTAGCCCTTGGCCCAGTCAGGACAGGACCAGAGGTAAAGAATGTGCTTTACTCTGCAGCCGGGAGCCATGGTCTGTCCTGGAACCTTTGGCAAAAGGTGCCTGGTGAGACCCGAGGTCGACCACTAGGATTCTGGAGTCGAAGTTACAGAGGGTCTGAAGTCAACTACACTCCCACCGAGAAAGAAATCTTGGCAGCTTACGAAGGAGTCCAAGCCGCCTCAGAGGTGATCGGCACAGAAACACAACTTCTCCTTGCACCCCGACTGCCAGTGCTGGGGTGGATGTTCAAGGGAAGGGTTCCCTCTACTCACCATGCCACTGATGCCACGTGGAGCAAATGGATTGCCCTCATCACACAGCGCACCCGTATTGGAAACCCGAATCGCCCTGGGATTCTGGAAATCATAACAAACTGGCCTGAAGGTGAGACTTTTAAATTATCTTCAGAAGAAGCAGAGGAGCAAGTAGCACGTGCCGAGGAGGCACCCCCGTATAACGAGCTGCCGGAGAGTGAAAGACGCTATGCCCTCTTCACCGATGGTTCCTGCCGAATTGTAGGTGCAGATCGGAAATGGAAAGCTGCAGTATGGAGCCCCACATGACAAGCTGTACAGGCTACCGAGAGACAAGGTGGATCGAGTCAGGTCGCGGAGCTTAAAGCCATCCAACTGGCTTTGAATATTGCCGAACGAGAGAAATGGCCAAGGCTTTATCTCTACACCGACTCCTGGATGGTAGCCAACGCGCTATGGGGATGGTTAGATCGCTGGAGAAAGGCTAACTGGCAGCGCAGAAGAAAACCCATCTGGGCTGCTGAGATTTGGCAGGACATCGCTGCCCGTGCAGAAAAGCTGACTGTGAAAGTTCGACACGTGGATGCACATGTACCTAAGAGTCGGGCTAATGAAGAGCATCGTAACAACGAGCAGGTGGACCGAGCTGCCAAGGTGGAAGTGTCACAGGTGGATCTAGACTGGCAGCACAAAGGAGAATTATTTCTAGCTCGTTAGGCCCATGATGCCTCTGGTCATCAAGGGAGAGATGCGACATACAGGTGGGCTCGTGACCGAGGGGTGGACTTGACCATGGACAACATCTCACAGGTCATCCACAGCTGTGAGACTTGCGCTGCAATCAAACAGGCCAAGCAGGTGAAGCCTCTGTGGTATGGTGGACGATGGTCAAAGTACAGGTATGGGGAAGTATGGCAAGTTGACTACATCACACTTCCCCAAACCCGCCAAGGAAAGCGCTACGTGTTGACCATGGTGGAAGCAACCACGAGATGGTTAGAGACCTACCCTGTGCCTCATGCTACTGCCCGGAACACCATCTTGGGTCTGGAAAAGCAAGTCCTGTGGAGACATGGTACCCCTGAGAGAATCGAGTCTGACAATAAAACCCATTTCAAGAATGGCCTCATAAGCACCTGGGCTAGAGAACACGGAATTGAATGGATATACCATATCCCCTATCATGCACCAGCTGCCGGGAAAGTTGAACGGTGCAACAAACTACTTAAGACAACTTTGAAGGCACTTGGCGGGGGAACCTCAAAAATTGGGAACTGAACTTAGCAAAAGCCACCTGGATGGTTAACACAAGGGGTTCTATCAATCGAGCCAGTCCTGCCGAGTCCGAACCTTTGCACACAGTGGATGGAGATAAAGTCCCTGTGGTACACGTAAGAGGTTTTTTAGGAAAGACTGTTTAGATTAGTCCCACCTCAGGGAAAGGCAAACCCATCCGTGGAGTGGTTTTTGCCCAAGGACCTGGTTATACTTGGTGGGTGATGCAGGCAGATGGAGAAACCCGTTGTGTCCCACAAGGAGACCTTATCTTAAGTGAAAACTGTGTAGTTGGTAATAGAATAAGGGGTGGATAATGTCCTAGGTTGCAATATTGATGTAGTTAAGTATTCTATTACCACCAGCTGTGGGCCATTAGCTGCTATCACCCACTCCGGATGACAGACAATGGGCCATCCGTTAGCTATCATCACTTGCTAATGACCCACCCCGCATGACAGGCAATGGGCCATCAGAGACCCACCGTGTGACTCATGGACTTATCTCATCCCATTGTGAGATGCTCTGCCCAGGAGGGAGGAGCCAGGTGTTCCCACCTGGATATAACCTGGCCTTGGAACTGCCTGAGCTAGCCCTGTCTACTGGGTTCCCAGAGAACCAGAGCTACTACTAGATCTTCAGCTGGAGACTAGACCTTCACAGGATCACCGCTTCAACTGGACTACTTCAGTTGGAATGCTACTACCACCCTAACAGGGTGTTAGGTTGTATCTGACTTTGTCAGTGCTTTTCCTTGTATTATTTCACTTATTTTTAATTTCAATCTTAACTTGTGATCTCCCACTGGTTTGTTTTCAAACCAGT